>NW_005187573.1:925809-936881 GCF_000239375.1 Pundamilia nyererei | reverse complement strand
CTAAAAAGCAGCAGGGACATTAAGCATCACAATAACTTGCTGTTGCTAAGCATGTATTATGTCACACTCAGAAGATCCAGGGTAGCTGACATGTTTTTCTAGCAATAAGTTGGTTGCTTCACCAAGACCCAGATGGTCCATGAGTATCTGTTTTCAAAAGCCACCCACGAAGGGGGAATAGAAAGTACAGATTTATTCAACCACACATCAGCTTCACAGCTTTGTCATGTTGTGGAATCTCAAAACGTTACTTGCAGGGCTGGAAATGACAGATTTAAACAAATGATTTCAATCAGAGACTATTCGGGTCCGTGCAGTGCCAAGCCACTGCTCACATGTCACTTGTGATTTATTAATCCTGGACATATTAGCTCAGCAGGAGATGAGGAGTGCAGACAGCTCGTGAGACAGAACAGGGAAGAAGAGAGGGACAAAGAGAAAAATAACTACTCATCACAGTTCTTCTGGATTCGTTAGTTAGACATTCCTGACAGACATACAAGTCCAGATGTTTTCCCTTGATACAGACATTTACCATTATATTCCAAGTTGTGGATTGACAAAAAAGGTTGCAAAGGGATCATTACTGTCTTGCCTTTTTGCTTTATGTGCCCCTGGACCCTTTGGTGGCTCTTTGAATCCTTAGATAAAAAGTTGTGAAATTTAGCACAACGATTGGGCAAAAGCTTTTTGACATTTTGGGATAAAGTAACCCTTCATCACTGCCTTCAGCTGTAGTTCGTCTTCTTTTTTATCATCTTCTACTATTGAGTGTATGCGGCAAAACATTGTAATGTTTTGGACAGTAACTGAGAACAGTCCCCTGGTTCTTTTTAACTAAGAACAAAGTCTGCACTTCAAACATCCAGGGCCTTTAAAGGGTTGATTAGGTTATGGGCATTTATACACATAACGTTTGCGCCATGCTCCCAGTGTTCACATATGAGGTGCTATTGGCACCTTGGATCAAGCAAAATTCAGAGCAGATGATATTCAATCTATTGAGTCTACATCCTGCTTCAATCTTTTTTTTAACACATCATGTGAGTTTTTGCCCAGTGCTACTTAATTATTGAATGACTGGTCACAGTGTGTGGAATGAAAGGGTCGTTTGTCCTGTCCTTTTTTAATTGTGCAGTTTTTGTTTTTAAAAATTTTTTTAAAAAAACTAAGTAAATGTTAGCTTTATTTTTGCCTTACGCCCAGCAAATGCTACAGAATCGTGTTATTGTTAACAACCTTATCCTGCTAGTTTGCTTAACCTCTTTAACAACAACCAAGTCAGCAGCACCCCTTGGATTATGGTTCGGTTAGCATCTACTAGCATCATCTTCAGTTCAGCTTAACTTACACTGTGCCAAATCGAGACAACAGTTGCGTCAAGGTTCTTTAGAACTCATATTCTTCTTTTGCAAATTTTTGTCGTTGGTATGAACATGTATATTTTGAATACAGGCATTACTTACAACAGATTTTATCCACCACAAATTTAGAAACCTTTCCTTTTTTTGTAAAATTATAGCATTAAACAGTCTTAGGATTGTTCTTGTAATGTGTTACGCGTACACGTGCATAATAATAAGAAATGACAGAGGAAGAAATATTGAACACATGAAGAAAAGGATGAGTAAAAAGGCAGGGAAAGTCATGACACCAGCTGAATTCTATCAGTGATTAGAAAGCAATCCTCCCACTTAGTGTAAATTAACATCAACTGGTTCAGTCCCAACTGAGGGCCTATAACAAGGTGTCACATGACCAAGGTGTCACACAAGAAGCATATCATGACATGCTTCTTGTGTGGGTATAAATCAGTGAGCTCTCTCAAGACCATCACAACCTTATTGTTGCAAACATACCGATGGCTTTGGTTACAGGAAAATTACTAAACTGCGGTTCTAGTGAGCATTGTTGGGGTCATAATCCAGAGGAAGAACATCATTTTACCACAAACCAAAGAAGACCTGCAAGGTTTCAGACAGAGGAAGAAAATAATTACCAGAAGAGTTGTCCAAGAGCCAAAAAGCACTTGTGGAGAGCTGCAGGAAGACCTGGAATCAGCAGGTACAACTGTTTAAAAGTAAACGGAAAGTAATGCAACCACCATGGCCTGTATGCACGCTCACCACGCAAGACTCCATTGCTGAAGAAAAAGCACATTGAGGAGTGTTACTGTAAGAATATAGTCTGGTCAGATGCCATTATAGACGCCATGTTTGCAGGTCAAAAGGCACTGCACACCAACAGTGAAGTTTGGAGATATTAACACACAAGGATGACTAGAAAAATGTACCAAGACATTCTTGATAAAAAATCTGCTGCCATCTACCAGGATGATGAAGATAAAACGAGGATGGTCGTTTCAGCAAAACAATGATCTCAAAACACAGCCAAGGAAACTCTCAGTTGGCTTCAGAGAAAAGAAATGGCCCTGCTGATCACCCGAGCTGAATCCAAATGGAAGTCTATGGAAAGAACTAAAGCTCAGAGTTCATAAAAGGGGCCACAGAACGTTCAGGATTTGAAGTTTGTTTTTGTGGAAGAATGGGCCAAAATCCCAGCTGAGCAATGCATGCGATTAGTTTCTCCATGCAGGAGGCGTCTTGGTGAAAGGTTCTCGTTGAAGGAAAACATATAGCCATATAAACCCTTAAGAACAAGCAAATAAAGTGAGTCACCTCACTTTGGAGTTTTGCACTGTCATGGGATAAAAACTCCCCGGAGAATTCTGTTAAAATCATTAATCCCTTTCATCCTGCGCTCCCACCCACATCCTTTCCTCTCTTTTCTCCTCTTTGTTTCTGATATTTGACTCAACCGCTAAATCATGCACCTTTTTTTAAGAACATTAGGCTTTCCAAGTCATTTTTAATTTGGTTCATTATTTTACTAGATTTAATAGATGGCTTGGATCTGGAGAAACATGCACATTGCCAGATTGTACCTCCAGTGAAATCTTGCGGAAAGAATATTTGACATGAAGTTTTCCAAAAATCTGTATAATTTAAACCTTTGTATAACTTAAAAGTCTGTGCCGAAATTAATACACCAGCTTTAACAATCCTGCTCACATCTGTTACACTGATGGCCAATAAGAATTAAAAGCAGAAATCTCAGTGTGGTTGGTATATGTGTGTGTGTGTTTGTGTGACACTGACTGATAAGTGATGGGTTTTCATGCAGTTATCAGCCACCTGCCAGTTTTATGACATCTCTCTCTCTCTGTCTTCTTCTTTCTGCTTTCCTTCAATCTGACCTTCTTTGACTGACACCTGTCTTTGGGCAAGATTAATGATCCATCTGTGTGTGTGTGTGCTCTCTCTCCAGGCCTGTGTGTTAGTCTCTATGTATATGTGTGTGCACAAGTGTGTGCTTTGTTCTCTTCATGCGCTTTCAGTCGAACATGCACTCAGCCAAACATGCAGTCAGCCAAACGCGAATTGATCGGGGTCTGGACCGGCGGGAATAGAGGTGGGAGTCAGCATTGATAAGGCAGTAAATGAAGTGATTGGCAGGATCAATAGAGGCCCCAAGGGAACAATGAGCATTTCTGCCTGCTGGTCTGTCTCTCTGTCTAAGGATGCAGGGATGGGAGTTAGGGGAGACAGAGTGCAGTGGGAGTAAGTGCACAAGCAGAATGTAATACATAATAGAGCTGGCTTCAGCCTCTCTGGCTGCTCTCTGTCCCATCCATCCATATGACAGGACAATGGAACAGCATGGTGAATAACTGAGGACTGGCTCCCAGTGTGAGGAAGTCAAAAGACTGGGAAACCATCCATGCACCAGAGTTAATCACTCACCTCCTCAGACATACTTTGTGTTATTGCAGCGGGCTTTTATGTATGTTGTTTATCATATTTTCACTGTGCTGTTTCATCAGTTATGTGATATAATAACTACTGTATGAAATGTATTGCTTACTTATCCAGGAGAGTTTCATTTTTGGTTATTGCGGTAAAGTGTCTCCACAATCTCCCAATTCATCTGTCTTTGAGGACTGGAGGTCTATTGCAATTTAAAAGCTATCACATATGTTAGATATATATCAGTGATAGAGGAGGGTTATCAAAATATCCAAAGAAATTGTAATCCTGCAGAGTTGTACAGTTTAAGTGTAATAAGTAGGAAAAGAGAAGCAATTTTATTTCTGTGCTTTCCATGCAAACTATTGGCAACCACAGAAATCTGCTAGCCATCAAAGCTATCACAGAGAGGTTTTTGGTGAAGCACTGTGTTTGCAGCCAACTTCACCAAGTGACAGCTGGAAAACAGGCAGGAATTATGGATTTTTCCCTCACCAGCTGGTTTCTAGGCCTGTGTGACTGATGCCTACGCTAGCATGTATGCAGACAATTATTGATAATGTGAGTACCCAACTTGCAAAAAAGTTTTATGTGACTTGCCTTCCACATCCTTGGTAGAATTCTCATGAAGTGGCCGTGTACATTTGTGTTTTTGGACTAATAAAATCTCTAAGATCTTCTTTAAGGTTTCCACTGCGCTTCCTAAAGCCTGTGTGTCATTGTGATGGTTTGCATAGACCTCAAATTTAAGTATGAGTTGAACCCCGCTAATGATCTGTGGACAACGCTACTTCAAACGCCCCTGTATACCTGCTAAAATGATTGCTTCGCTCGCTGCTGCAACCTTGCCTTTTATGCATGTCTTCTATCCTGTCTTCCTTCTCTCACCCCAACCGGTTGCAGCGGATGGCCCCGCCCCTCCCTGAGCCTGGTTCTGCCGGAGGTTAAAAGGGAGTTTTTCCTTCCCACTGTCACCAAAGTGCTTGCTCACAGGGAGTCATAAGATTGTCGGGTTTTTCTCTGTAAGTATTATTGTAGGGTCTAGCTTACAATATAAAACGCCTTGAGGCGACTGTTGTTGTAATTTGGCGCTGTATAAATAAAATTGAACACTTGTCGCTTGTATTTATACCCACTGTTAAGGTGCAGGAAGCCGCTGCAGTGTTCTCCATGAACAATACGTGTCACGCACTCAAGTTTTTTCCAACATCTCCCTCTGTATATCTGTATGTCTCTGAGCTTCTGTGCTGAAATATCATTAAAACGGTGGGAAAAACTGACAATCTTACCCTCGTGTCTTCAACCCAGCTGCAGCTGCAGCTGCAACTGCGTCTGCAGCGCAGTATGCCAGGTTACAAAAGTTGAGAGGTTTATGACCAGCCAAAGTGCCAAAAAGACTATGTCGCAGGGCCCAAGACACCAGCGAAACAAACGGTTATTACAAAAAATAACAACAAATTTACTAAATCTAATATACATTTAAATAGTCTGCTCAAACTATCCATCATCCAGCTCATAAAAAAATCTGTTACATCTCATAAAAGAAGCTATCAGAAAAGCCAGATAGAATAAATTTATAAAATTAAAAATACAGATAAATAAGGAAACAGAGTATTGTCCTCCATGGCCTCATGCTTTTTAATCTACCAAGGAAGGTGGAAGACAAGGAACAGCTCAATCATTCTTCTAAAAGATGTGAAGAATTTGCCTAGTTTTTTAACAGAACAGGTATTATTATCTCAAACAGCTGCAATTCTTACAGAACAACCTTGTGTAAAATCACCAGCTGTGAACAAAACTTCTCTCATTTCTGTCAGAACTGTGTGAGACTGTGAATAAAAACTCCACCTCACCACTTAATCCTGTCCCCACTCCTCTTTTGAACTGTAGTCTTTAAAAATCAACCGTCATTAACGAGTCCCACTACATTATTCTTTCCCTGTGTTCAAAATCACCTTGGTCAAAACTCTTTTCAAGAAACAGTAATATCCTTAGTCCTAGCAAATCTCAGCACACATTTAACTAAACATAACATCCTCAATGAATTCAGTCTGGCTTTCAAATAACTTTAATTTAATTTAACAAAAACAAACATATGTTGTTAGAACATGTAGGAACAGGGTGTCTTCCTTCCCTGACCCCCAGCCCTTTAAGGTAGATGGCCGCCCCTCCCTGAGCCTGGTTCTACCCGAGGTTTCTTCCTGTTAAAAGGGAATTTTTTCTTCCCTCTGTCACTGAGTGCTGACTGCTGGGTTTTTCTGTGTTATTGCAGGGCCTTTACCTTACATTATAAAGCACAGTGAGCTGACTGTTGCTGTGATTTAGTGCTTTGTAAATAAAATTGAATTAATGTGAATTAAAACAAACGTGGTTCCTTAAGGCTGAAAATTAATGACAATTAACAATTGAAATTAAATTGCAGCAAAATCGAAATTATTTTACTTTGTCATAAAACCAAATATTGGGCCCACTCGGTGTGTTAGTTACGCCTGATTTGAAAAAGTTTTGCTGTCTTCTAAACTCAAGTGCAATCACTTCATTTCAATATTAAGCACAGTGCTAATTATCAGCGTGACTGGCAGTGAATTGCACGTCCCAAGCGTTAGTAAATCCTTTTGGATCTTGAGAAAGAGACACATATGCAACAGGATCACTCTCACTGACATCTCTTTGTACATACTGCCGCTACTTTTTTATGCTAAAAATCAGTTAGCATTGTTGCAACGTGTTAGTAAATCGGGCCCATAATCTGTGAATTCAGAATCAGTCAGCGGGAGGATCTGTGGTGTAGTGGTTAACACATACAAGTTAGACACAATAAAGGAGACTCAGGGAGTCACAAGCGACTACTAAAGTTGGTTCCAGACCAGGATAAATAGGGCTGCATATTTTACCTGAACTACTGGATCCCAGTATGCTTCTGGATTGGCTTTAAATCAATGTTACACAAAAACCCTTGAACCGTGTGACATTGCTGCAAGTTGTCAGTTTATGCCCTGACCCACACCTGCACATTATCCACTGTCAAATTAAGAGCGAAATTGATAACACAGTGGAAATTTTGTTGATCGTGCCCGCAAACTCTGGAGCAGCCTCCCTCTAAATAATGTTACATCGCTGACAAATGATCTCTCTCTCTCTCCCATGTGTGTCTGTAAAGCCTTTTGGCAACTGCAATATTGAGTTATGCAAATAAAATTGACTTGACTTTGTTGCACCACCGTACTCTTATGGTCCCTCTTCTCTTTAGTCCGGATGACACGGTTTCCATGGTTTCCAGCAAGAATTTGAAATTTTGATTGGTCACACCACAGGACAATTTTCCACTTTGCATGAGCAAACTTTTCATTTGTGTCTGTTTTTAATGCGCTGTCACATCAACATGAACATGTTTATTTTTTTTAATCATTGCATCCTGTTTTTATTTTCACACTGTCCTAACCTGTAAATGGGGTTCCAGTAGTAATAGATGCTCAGTTTCAGCTTGTTACTTTTTTAAATAAATCTGTTATCAGCTTTCCTTCTGCACCTGTAATCCCAGGTTCAACAGATATCACCCCTTAGACCACAAGATTCTTGTATTAGATAATATTTCTTTCCTGTGAAGCAAGCCTCTAGTTTCACCTTTAGCAGCAGCTTCTTTATGAATATGGATTGCATGTATACATAAAGGATTAAGATCTCTTCTTCAGTTCCCTTCTACTACCTTTCCTTCCTCACTCTCTCTGTCTCTCCTCTCAGCTGTTCAAATATTGTCTTTCTATTTATACTGAGCTTGGGGAAATATTTACCCTGGGCCAGTGAAGCAGGGTGGATATGAATGGGCATCATTTCAGCTTGTCAAATTAGCTGCCGCTCGCTGCTTGCTAATGTCTCTGTAATTGGAAAGGCTGGCAGCACAGCCTGTCTGACTGCTGCTTTGGCATGGACGTCACGTGTCGCAACCTGTCTCAGAGGGTCGGGATGCTACGCCACAGCCACAGAGGGCACCTTACCAGGTACTTGATAAAAGCAGCTATGACACTCATATCCACAGCGGCTTACAGGAGCTGTCCATCAAACTGTTGAAGGTTTGCTTATTGTAAAAAATGTGTGGATGACTTTAAAAAGAAGTCCTTTTATTTGCATAAAATAAAGTGAAAGTTTGCATTCTGTTTCATTTGGGGAGATTACCTGAAGGTAAATGTAAAATTGATTTAGCAGAGTGTTTGAATGATTAATAAGAGGCCATAGTTTACTGTGAAAGAAACAATATAAATGTAGGTTGTCAGTCATCCAGCTGATTGTAGTCTAAGGAGCTTGGAAAGATAATAACTGGACTAGGTGAAACGTCTTGGAGAAACTTAAAGAAGTCCAGTCACTTTCTTTCCAAACTCCTTAAACAACAAGTGTATTGAAAATGATACCAGTATGACTTTGGACTGTCTGCTACACTAAGAAGTGATGCCTGACTAGAGCTAAACTGAAACACAAACACATCCTACTCCCCCAGGGAAGGCAACAGGCATTTTCTGTTCTGTGCACCAGTCATTGTTTACTAGTAAGGAAACATTTATAAAGATAATAAATAGCCTGATCATTATCAACTGATGGTTTGAGTCCATATTCATATGCAGATACTGAAGTTACATTCAGACCATCCAAAAATGTAAGTTCAGCTTGCTGTGCATTGTACACTGGAGCTTCACATCTATTAACCATTTTTAACCTTGTTAAAGTATAAGCCATCATCAGTAATGATCCCCTGACCCCTGACCTAATCAGAATGTTCTTTCAAGTCCTGTCAGTTTTTGTTGTCCAGTTTCTTCACAACATAGGCTCATCAACAATGACGACTTATACACGGGATTAAAACTATCAAGATGTTTGCAGCAGGCTCATTGACTTTGAAGCATATTGATGCTGGAAACGTCAAACACAAACCATACAAAGCTGATAGTACCCCATGACTTCAAGTAACTACTGGCACAATAAATGTTAGCAATGGGGCAGGGGGCAGGGCCTGAGATAAATTCTTATTATCCTTGAAGCGAGTGATTGAAATGACTGCCAATGAGAGTAAAGAATGCTGTTAATACATTTAAAGGTTACCTAGGCAACCAGAGCCTAAAGTCTGCAACCAACAGGCTACACTAAGCTTCAAAACAAGGAACAACTCATTCTCGTTCAGTATGGATTAACCCCATGGGACATTCATGTAACATCTTAGCAGGTTAACAAATAAATTCATCAGCTGTTCCATTAAAACTATAATTTTTTTATACATAGAAATTATGTAAGTCCTTCTCAGAGGTCTCCCATGGGTATGAGTATGCACACAGGATGTTTGAGAGTCTTCTGCGGCACTGTGGCTTTAACTCACGTGAGGTGTAGGGTAGGGTCTCCATGGGCTTTTTTTTTTGCTCCTTAATCAGATCGGGATCTGGGGAATTTAGAAGCCAGGTGTTCGCCTTGTGATCTTCTTTAACGTTCTTGAAGCTGTTAATAAAGCTTCAATTTTTGCAGTGTAACGGGGGCATATTCCTTTGTGGGGGAAGAAAGCCGCCATCGGGGAGTACCATCGTCAGTAGCAGTGTGTTAGGTGGGTGGTACATTTCAAAGTAAACTGTAAATGAATGCCAGGGGCATTACACTGTAGCAAGATGATAAGTGGCTCCAATGTTGTGGCTGATTGGTGCATAGTACATGTGAGGGAGAAACAAGCTCTTTCTGCTTTAGTTTACTCTTTTTTAGTCTTTGGTTTTCAATTTTTCTAAACTAAATAATTTGAATGAAGTTTCTACTTTTCCTATACAAACCCCGCCAATTTATAATTCACACTAACTGGTCTGAAATGCAGACACAAGCATGCATCAAGCATAGGTACCCTCCTGTCATGAATAATTCAGAAGTACCACATGGAATTATGTAAGAAAAAAAAGAACGAAAGAAAATAAGGCCCACAGGAAATAAAAAAACAAGTGGGTGTTTACCCTTTTGATAACAGCTAAAAGCAAGTGGGCTGTAAAACTGTGATGGAAATGGTTAACAGCCACAGAGAGCGAGGGAGAGAGCTAATGGAGAGCCACATTTCCTACTAAAACGGATCCTACAGCAGACCAGGAGATGTGCTTGAAAGTGAGAAGAGAGGGGCGGAGAGGGAAGGGAAGAAAAGCAGCCGTGGAGCTGATATTGATCTTCTGTCAGAGAGATTGATAGAGCAATAAGGAGCTGAGGAGAGGAGAGATGAAAAGTGGAGTAGAGGTGGAGGGAGGTGGAGGTGGAGGAGGATGGCAAGGTGAGGGAGCGAGAGAGAGAGAGAGGATTGCAGGGTGTTAGATAAATGGATGGCAGGGCGTCGGAAGGGGAGATGAGATGAGAGGGTGAAGAAAAGAAGAAGGAGAGGGCTGAGAAAGTGATACAGAATGAAAAAGCAGGAGAGGAAAGAGAGGGAGAGGCGATGTTGATGAAGTAGCCTGCGAGTGACATCACTGAAAGGTGAAAGATCAGCTATCACTTCCCTAATTAGGTCAAGGAGAGCAGAACGACGGGGTGATGGATGAATCGGGGGGGCAGAGAAAAAGAGAAAGAGATGATTGGATTTTATGTGTGAGAACGAATGGTGTGTTAGACCAGCTGAGACACTAAAGGTGACCTCCAGTTGCCTAATGGCACAATACATATTCTTTAATGAAGTCACCAGCAAAGTGCAGTCAGATCTAACTACAGCTCCACCGGCAGCTCCTGTGTGCTGACTGAAGAGATCAGCAAGTGCGTGTGTGTGTGCACGTGCATGAGTATGTGTGTGTGCATGTGTGTGCGATAGAGCCTTGTCAGTGTGACATGTGAAGCATAGCACAGTACCATTCATTTGAAGCCCCAGGTGTGCGCATGTGTGTGTGTGTGTGTGTGTGTGTGTGTGTGTGTGTGTGTGTGTGTGTGTGTGTGTGTGTGTCAGGGTGATGTATGGGCATGTGACGCTGTGAGTAGAGGACCCGTGCAGCCATCACTCAGGTTCAAGGCCTAATGGAGAGTCCTGGTAGACAGCTGGCTGATAGATAGCATGACCACCACAGACACACACACACACACACACACAGTCATCAGATAACAGTACTAATGCCTGACCTCACTCACTACACGTCCTTCAGCGGCAAGAGGGAGAAGGGAGAGGAGGGGAGGGAGAAGAGAAAACGAAACAACTGTGTGTGTGTGTGTGTGTGTGTGTGTGTGTGTGTGTGTGTGTGTGTGTGTGTGTGTGTGTGTGTGTGTGTGTGTGCTTTCCTG
>NW_005187573.1:923840-925172 GCF_000239375.1 Pundamilia nyererei | reverse complement strand
GAGAGGATGGAATTTGACACATTAAAGTCTTCACGACAATATTTGTAAATAACACTTCATTCCTGCATGGCCTTCATGAAAACACTCATATTCAGAGTGGGTTGTTTTTTTTAATTCATGAGATCGCAGCTTTAGACGTGTTTCCATTCTGTAAACAACACGGTCAGGAAACTAGTGAGACACAAACATGTCAAAAGATATTATCATCAGAAATACAGTACATCTGGGATCCGTGTGGGTCACTGACCCCTCTCTCTGATGTACCATCACATAGCCTGAGTAATGATTGCTTTTAGAGAGACCGGCTGTCAAACAGAAAAGTAATGAATTACACTTGGACAACTTTTGCTACTGTTATTAAGCAGCATTTTTTCCTTGTTTTGACTATGTGGTCAAAGCCTCAAATAGTTGCTCCTCTGAGTCACAGAGCTCCATTGTTACAATAAATAATATAATACTCTCAGCCACATTGTTGCATCATAATCTTTCATCACATTAAATATGGTCTCTGTTATTGTTTTTGATCATCCCACACACACGTGACGCTGCCATGCAGTATAAACTCACTAGAACTCCAAATGTATGTAGATCCACAGGTTAAATGCATTTTCCTTCTGGTTAAGCAACGTTATCTCAAAAGTGCAGCGGCCAGCCTTTTTAAGGATACTATGATGACATTTTTGTACAGACAAAACAATCATGTGTCTCTGAGAATTTTTTTAAAATGCAGATATGAATGAATGACACAATCGTGTCATTTGGGGAACTGGTGATCTACTCAAGGTGTTTCTGTATTAAGGCAACAAAGAGGCCTGTCAGTCTAGTGTTAACCAGTCATTAGTTACCGTTGCTATTCAAGCCAATACTCGCCACTTCTGATTAATGAGTTATTTTTTTCATACACATCTGAATGTGTTGTGTGTTTCCTGTCTAGAGAGGTGTGACCTCTGAAAGAGAACATTTTCACAGGACTCTGTGCAGACCTGTGAAAAGCTACGTACAACTCACGATTCAGTAGCTTGGGTACAGGTCTGGACTTTGACTAGACCAGTGCAACACCTCCTTTCTTTTCTTTTTCGGCTACTTTCTTGTAGATTTGTTGCTGTGCTTGGGATCACAAGCTTCAGTTTTTGGATTCACGTTTTATTCTGTAATATTTCTCAGAATCAAATTTTTAGCTCCCAGATCAAGTGGGTGCAAAACAAGCACAAATCATCACTTCTCCACCACCGTGTTTGAGAGTTGTTTGAGTTGTTGATATGTTGTTTATATGAAGTGTTTGGTTTTCATCAAACATGGACACGGCCCATTTCGTTCTTGTCTTTCCAAAGG
>NW_005187573.1:916513-921148 GCF_000239375.1 Pundamilia nyererei | reverse complement strand
TTTAAAGTAACTTACCCAACACTGCTTATGAAAGCAGTAAGGGTGAATTTTTCACAGGTCCTGTGGGAGCTTCCATTCACTCTGGGAATGCCATATTTGATTTCATTGGCGTTATTGTCATTTAACAGCACAGTTGAAGGCTTGTGGAAATACAATCAAAAAATCTCTTAATGGGTCTCCTTTTCATTAACAGAAGCCTTTTCATTAAAGAAACTCTTAGAGTTTCTCCTCTTGTGTCTTTCCGTAGAATAAACTTGTAGCCGGAGCATCAAAGAGGAAGATATTAAACATCGGAATAATGAATATGGAGCTTTCAACTTAAACGACTGCAGACACATTAGGAATGGATCTTGCTTTGTGGACAATGAGTGTAGTCTCGCACCATTGATTTCTCACCAGCTTTTATTGCACTCCATCGACGGCTAATGCCCCTAAGATCCTTCTGCAGTCTGAATTATTCAGCAGGAGTGTTTTGTTTGTGTGTCAGGGCTGCGGGGGTAATTCTAGATCTGCGATATTTGATGATCTGCTGCAGGAGTAAAATGTCTCATGACTCTTTTTTCCCCCCATAGTAACTATGGGGTCTGATGTGTATGTATCAGCTGATGTGGAGCATCCATATCAGGTTGAGAAGAGGGCCTTGACAGTGATATTTAGTGTTTGGCTGCATTCCAGTTTTGTCCCGAGCCGCATCAAGGCTTTTCATTTCAAAATGAGACAGACAGGTGGAATGAGACGGAACAGGAGATGACCGACTTCTCAGTATCACGGGGGAATTAAAAGAGACATTGATGGAATAGCTCAGAAGAGGAAACAATAGCCAAAAAGAGAAGAGACAGAGACACACAGGAGCACAAAAACAGAGAGTGTAGAGCCACAGAGAAAACAAGGCAAAACCACTGAGAATATTGCAACAGCACAGAGGAGCTGTATACAGAGAGAGACAGAAAGAGGGATCCACGAGGAAGGGAAGAGACAAGGAGAGAGGACAAAAGTGCGTTGGTTAAGATTCAGGGCAGGCAGTGGCACGGGGCTATCATTACCATACATCAGGACAATAAATGAGGCTTTCAGCAGGCCGTAATAAGAGTTTGATAAATCATCGGGGCCAGAATTAACTAGACGTCAAAACAATGTGAGGGCTCTGACGGATGGCAGAGGAGGGGCCGATGGCACAGATTAGTCTAGCTAGGAGTGAAGGAGCACTGAAGGGATGAAGGGAGGGAGGGCGTGAAGAGAATGGGGGAGGCAAGGAAGGGGAGATAGGAGGAGAGGTGAGGTGAGGAGCACAAGGACAGAGGCAGGGAGACTGTTAAACAGAGGATTGAGATGGTGTCTGCTCTGTCACTTTGATGTCCATGAGAACGTTTGCATCATGCTATTGTGGATGTGTGATGTCAGCATTTTTCCTCCACCTGTGTGTGTTTATCTCTCCTCACCTCTAACCTCTGACCTAAGGAAAAAGCTATGCAATGTGTTGCTTTTTTATTCATCTGTGTGCATGTGCACGTTCTTTAGTATGTGTGTCATGCTTTCACCACCCCACAGCTAATCTTGTTGGTTATCATGATGAGTGGTTGGTACAGTGTTGCTACTGTCCTTGTTTCTCCCCCCTCCCCGCTGCCAAACCCCTATTCACACCCCCCAGTGGGTAGCTTTAATTGCCAGGCTCTGACCTTTGCCGAGCGGCGGTGACATGGCCTGTCTGTTGCGGTGGGAGGTGGTAGCGGCTCGATTAGCTCTGACAGCAGAGCCGGGCAATCGGAGGGAGGGTAGGAGGAAAAGGGGGGCGTGAGGAGAGCCAGCGCCGACTAATTGGAGCCCCTCAACCTCGGAGCAGTGAGCTAGAGAGCAGTTGCACTTGTCCGGGGCATGGTGACGAATCGTGTGCATGTGTGTGTGCGTGCCTGCGTGTGTGTTGGGAGGGTAGTGGACTGTGGGGAGAGTCACCTCTACTCTACTAAGCATGAGCCCAATGAGTGTACATGCGCACACATGGTTTGTGTGTGTTGTGTCCAGTCTGTAGCGTGTCTGTTTAACCAGTCCTTCTGTGATGTGTGTGTGTGTGTGCGTGCGTGCGTGCGTGCGTGCGTGCGTGCGTGCGTGCGTGCGTGTGTGTGTGTGTGTGTGCATGACTCGACTGCGCTGTCTACCACACTGTAGTCACTGAGCCTTTTGCTTTTGGGGGGGCTAGAGGGAGACTAAGTGGAATGGACAGTTAGATTGAACAGAACGAGGCACAATTACCAGGTGACGCTGAGAAGATAATGTTGTCCCAATCTAACTCGCCCCTCAGCCTCCTCTCCCTCGCTTACTCGCACACACACACACACGCACACACACACACACACTGACATGCATATACTTTTTTCTCTCCCTCTCTCTGTTGCTGTGTCCTACAGGCTGGAATCGAACGATCTCTAAAGAATCACAGGCTGAGCAGCCCTGCAGGCAGAGACCACCCAGCCTTTATCAGCTGTCTTCCTCCTGCTGCATGCTGGGAGGAGTGAGCTTTCGGGCCCGCTTGTTGCACAGACCTACCGGGAAAGTGAGTCATATAGTTTGATCTTGTCAAAGTCAAAGTCAAAGTCAACTTTATTGTCAATTCTGCCACATGTACAGGACATACAGAGAATAGAAACTACGTTACTCTCAATCCCTAGATAAAAAAAGCAAAAGAACATTCAAATATAAATTTGTTCGGGAGAGAGAGAAGCCGCTGCGTGTGCACGCGCCGCCATGTTGAAGCACTTTTTTGGTGACTCTGCCTGTCAACAGCTTATTTTATGTTTTATCTGCTCTGTCCAAGAGACTTTCATAAGGTCAAATTCAGACTGACAATTTCCTAGGATATCAGTGTCTAACATGAATGCTGCATTTCTTTTATTTATCTAACAATTTCATGAGTTTAATAAAGTATGAAATCACATAAGTGAAAAATGAAGTCATTGTGAAGGCACTAAAAAAACCGCAGTTCCTTCAGTGGCCACTTGAGATTGGCTCCAAAAGTGAGTAAGTCTCATTCTATTTCCCCCTTCACAACAACTGTACAGGAGGTACCAGTTTAATGGTCAGGGTATAAAAGCTTTGAGAGCACAATGCAGTCCATGAACTTCTGCTTTTATAGAGGTGCTCATATTTACTGATGATAATATTTATTGACGAGTGTGTCATTGCTGACTGCTGAGTGTTTTATTGGTCGCTTCCTTGTCACTTACTAGCAGGTATCTGTCATGGCTAGTGCTGTGTGGACTCAGAAACAGGGAGTAACTTAGAGCACAGCTTTATTGCTGGAAAACTCTTAAAACAATAACTGTTACAACAAATAAAGCTGGGAGTGAATGTGAGCGCGAATAGTTGTCTATGTCTATGTGTTAGCCCTGTGACGGACTGGCAACCTGTCCATGGTGTACTCTCCCTAAGACAGGGACTGGGAACAGGAAACTAGAAGCTAAGAAAAGTCATGCTAGGAAAACCAACAGGGACACAACGAGAGGACACAGCAAAATGAGGGTACAACGCGACAACAAGCAGGATATGACAGAGGACTAAAATACATGGCGGAATAATCAGGAAACGGGAGACAGAAGGGGAACACAGCTGGGACTTATTAGGAATTAATTACGAGACAAAGAAAGCAAAATCGAATACACTCACATAACACCCAGACTTTCAAAGTAAAACAGGAAACACACCGAGTAAACTTACACACTCAGACTCAAAGACACGGCTTCACATGACTGACTTGAAACCAGAGAGAACAAAGAGACAAAACATAAGGACTAGAAATCACATGAACCATGAACAAAAAGACTATTAATGATAAACCGTGATGAAATCCCGTCTGTGTAATAATGATACAAAAATCAAAACACTGGGTCACCGACGCAGGACCGCGGCATTGTCTGTGTCTGTGGTATGCACTCGTACAGTTAGGTACAGCTTTCTAATCAGTCATAGTAGCATTAGGTGATCACTTAACATTCAGTTTTATTTTTTAGGGTTGATTCATATCAGTCACAACTAGTTGTCTCAACACATTCAATCTCTGGTTTGATTATGTTCCTTTTTGTCACCAAAATAGCCAAGCCCCCCAGAGAGCACCAACCATTTAGTTACTGTATCCAACTATATATAGTCTATGCATAAAGCTTGTTGCTGCTGTAAAAACTTGTAAAAACTTGTAAAAACGTGTGCAGTGTTTGGGCACTTAATATACCTGTCAAATTTAATGCAATACAACACAAACCTTGGGGGAACCTTCACGGCAATGAAGAGACACAGTGCTGAACTAGATGCTAGCAGATCAGATTATATATAATGTGTTAGCATGCTAAAATGTTCTGATGGGTGCAACCATAATGCATAGCTTTGAATGGTAGGAATCCCCCCAGTTTAGCAAATAGCTTCTAAGACCGAACTCCTCATAGATCAAAAAGGGGACTGATGGTTTTTAATCCTACTGCGTGCATGGGTAAACTAACAGCAGTTTTGGTATTTATTTATAATTTTATCACTGAGTCCCAATGAATAAACATTGATGCAGCTACTCTATTGGGCCACAGTCAGCATTTTTTAAATAGTTTTGTCTAGCCTACACAGCAAATCCAGCATGTCCAAATTAACACTGTCGGA
>NW_005187573.1:904381-915351 GCF_000239375.1 Pundamilia nyererei | reverse complement strand
TAGAGCAAAATGTTCTGAAACGGCTTCACTTCAGCTTCGATTGGAGCCGTGCTGGGGGCGGAGTCTGTGAATTTACTCTATTGGTGTCATAGCCCCTCTAGGAGTTCAGAGTTAAGAGGTCAAGAGTTAATGTTTCCATTGTAACACCTCCAGATTTGACAGAGAAACACTCATTTTAACTACTATCGTTTTACACCTCAGAGTTACATTAAAAGAATGTGACTCTACTTAGAGTAAAATTAACTCTACTTTTGCAAGAAGACTATTAACACCAAAACATTTAACACTTTTGAATTTGCTGTGTACTTATTTAGTAATTCACTACAAAATCTGAAATTCAGTTGCAGAAAGAAATCTAATCTTTGAGTCAAATATTTCACTGCTGATGAAATTACTCAGCAACTTGGGTTCAGGTTGGGAATCATCGCCCTGGAATCGCAGCTTATTGAAATGCACCAAAGATCCGGTGTATGACAAGACGGTGTGGGAAACCCCACGCCTGGTCATGCCTCAGTCCCACAGTCAAAATCCTTTTCAGACTCAGCTCATTTACTCCAATTCTTCCTTAAATCATAAACATCATATATTAATGAGTGACACTAATATAGACGACAGACTGGGTCCAATCCCTGTGGATCCTGGACACCACTAACTAACTAATCTAATTTTACTGGAACAAAATATCTCAGTGCAATTTATGCACTGTACATGCGTGGCCACCCTCAACTGCTTCTAATATTGAACTTAGTACAAGCACATACTGAATCTCCCACTAAATGTATATTGCTTGACACAGACGTTGGGTTTGAAACATTGCCAATGTAAAGCTGCCTGGTTTAGAGTCCAGCTCTATTTAGGATGGGCATATGCCTCTTTTCTGTCTAACCCTGTTAAATGTGATACTGCTGTCAGTTCTTTTATTAGTGCATGTGATGATAGACGAGGAGTGAAAGGTCTAAATTGGTTTAAGTTGACCCAGGTGAGGCTCATGGGTTCACAGTAGGGACAGAGCCAGCCCTGCTGGGTGTGAAAGTTCAGTGTCTCGAGGCAACAACAGTTTTTTAGTCATTATACATGGGAACAAAGGATGTTTAGAGGTGAGGGGTGAATAGTGCTGCCCTAAGTATTGGGTACAAAAGTCAGACATGAGGAATCACGGTCGCCTGAGCTAGTAGAACATCACGCAAACTTCACATCTGATCTAATCTAACTTTGCTGCAGGGGTATTTAGGTCCCAAAACTAATTCCCACATGTACCAACTCCCCCAGCTCTGTTAGTAATATTAACTAGCCCTTTACGGTGTGGTGTCAAGTCTTTGACTGACAAACAGCAGTGTAATGACAACCATCTGGCGTAGTAATGAAGCCAGCAGTGGGAATGAGATGTTTTAATTAATGAAAGCCACTCCATTAACTCTGATGAGTGGCTTATCAGCTCCGGCTCATTATGCAAATGGAATTAAGATAGCTGAGCAGCCTGCATCGTTAATAACAGAGTTGTTAAGGCATTTTGTTCAAAGTGACTTCCTTTGACCAAGGCTTGCCAAGAAGTCAGCTGTTTCGACACATTATATGTCCTTATGTATATGTACAGTGTCGGTCAGGACTTTTCTTAGTGTGTCAGTCTTTTTTTTTCCCCAACCACAGTATTATATACCCTTAAGATTTTAAATATGTCGTCTAAGTTGCAGAGACAAGTGGGAGCAATTTGTAAGTCGCAAGTACCAAGTGGAGGTAAAGCATTCGAGCAGATACCCACTGTTGCCAAAACATGAGTAGAAAACCTGGAGGGTTTTTGACCTGAAACATCAAAGCTGTGAGCAGGTGCAGCTTTGTCATGTTTACACGTTTTGGTCTATGAATAAGCTAAATGATCCATCCATCCATATCTCCATGCTCGTTAACAGGTTCTGCCAGAAGGTCTCCTCCTACTTGGGTATGCCTGAAACACCTTGTGGCTAGCTGAACTACAGCTAACTTTTGTTAGCCTGTGGACGTCAGTGCTAGAGTTTGACCATTTCCAAAGTCCCTGCAGCAGAATAATCTTAAGAGGAGTTTAGGCTAAATTTCTCTAATGACGTTTAAAAATTGTCATTAAATTTGAAAGTAAATGGGTAAAAAAATCTACAGACCGAATCCTTTTCATATTATAGCCTGTAATGCACACCATTCTATATTTGAACAGGAAAGATCATAGATCCTTTCGAGGTGCTCTTTTGAACACTATTGTGTGAAGTAAATTAGAAAAAATCCTTATAATAAATCTTCAAAAATAATGGGTCTTTTTATTAGCTGTTAAACAAACATATATGTTTGATCTATTGAATCAAAGACAACTGGTCAAATTCCAAATGTGCTATGATTAATATGTTGAATCCTATCCCCGTTTTACCTCCGATCTGCAGAGCATTTTAGCTCCTTTTAGCCATTTATGTTGATCTTCTGGCTCACTGTAATGACTGAATTATGCTTCAGCAGAAAATTTACATTATAACCTATGACGTAACCAGCCACTCCTCTTAACCTTATGCCATAACCTTCCATGAAACCTAGCGTGCACCTTTCAAGAAATGTGACTACACACTGGGTTGATCCTGCTGATGCACAATTCAGCCATAACTCCTGGCTGCTGGTAACTTTGAGTAACAAAAAAAGTTACTGAACTTTTGATGTTTGTCAAATCACTGCTAAATGCAGACAAAAAGCAGTCGCTGTTGTCCATAGTACTGTACAGCATTTACCAGATGTAAAGTCATGTACCAGAACCTGAAAAACAGGAAAAAGAATGGCATTGTATTCAACATGTGGTCAGAAAAACAACATAAGAATGTGTCATGTTGGCTGCTGACAGATTCATTGTAACATAGATGAATGTGTTGTGTTATATGTGATATATTAAATTATTAAAGTATAACAAAAAGGCAAGAAGTAAATACTGTTTTATTTGAACTTTTTATCTTTCTTTACCTCTTTTTGCGCACTCTTGTGTCTAAAAATGTTCATGTACATCTGTGTGTTTGTGTGATCATATTTCTCTGTTCCTCTTGTGTGTGCGTGCATTCGCATGGGGGGAGATGGTGTGACTCTCTTTGACCCTGTGGTCATTAATCTCACTCGCTGTCAGGGTAATAGACACTGATGGACAGGATTGTGTTTGCTCACTCACAATCTCTCACACACAAGACACACACACACACTCACTCACCAGTGCTGACAGCCTCAAACAGACCCCTCCACACACACCCACACAATTCAGTCACTCATTGAAAGCAGCTGACGTCCATTCACTGAATAGTCCAAAAACAGCCTGCCGCTGGTGCATGTGGGTGTGTGGGTGTTCTCAAGTCATCTGTAACTACCTCTGCTGGTCACTCGGAGCGCTCTGCTTTTATTTAAATTGGTCAAACCTATCATTGGCCTGGACCGATTCGCTGGCCCACAAGGTTGCAACAGTTCTCCGAAACATCTGCATGTTACATTTCCAGCAGCACCCTGCCACCGCCGCCACCATCGATGCTTTGTCCAGCCTGCTTGCTCACTTCCTCCACATTTCAAAGCAATTACTCCATGTTGATTTAGCTGTCATTTGGGGCATGTGTTAGAGCATGTGATTTATAGAGCACCCGCCCGGTGCCAGTTGACTCGCGATAAATTGCACAATATTCCAAAAGGCTCATTTGCTTAGCGCTACATTAGCAGGCCGATGATTGCTACACAAAGCCATGTAAATGAGTTCTGAGAGGGGCCCCATCACTCAACATGTCATGTAGCCAATCCCATTATTATTTATGACTGGAGCTGGGCCGCATTTCCTCAGAGGCCAGGCAAGACTCATATGTGTGCCGTGACAGCTCTGCTCTGCCTCTGTGTGCGCGCTTGTGTGTAGGAGAGAGACAGAGAGAGAGTTTGATATAGGTCATATCTGCATGCTGAGCAGGAAGGAGCCAGGCTGTCTGTGTTATCTGCTGGAGAGTGAAGATTAAAAGATGGTGATGATTGTACACAGGCAGATGGGAAGATGATGGAACAATGACCAACTAACTTATTAACCAGCTTCTTCTTTTTCCTTTTTTCTGCTTTGTCTGGTTTCTCCTCCTTCTGTAAACATAGATATACACAATCTGAACAAACCAATAAATCCAGAGATGTCTCCAAACAAAAGCCTCTTCAGTGCACCGACAATGGAGGAGACCACTGCGGCTCACTGTGTTTATACACTCTTATCTTCTTCATGTCAGGGCCAGTGTGAAGAGCAGCCCGGTTCTGGGCCCTACAGTATTTGGCCTTTTTCATGGTTGCTCAGACATGTCATAACACTGCTACTTACATTCACTGCTGTCAAACATGTCAGCTCTCCAAACCATAACAAAGATAACAGAGGCTCTGCTCTCAGATCCATCGCTCAGCGAGTGGATATGTGCGTGTGCGCATGTTGACATTACAGCTGAGCTGTTATTTGATCAGAACCATGATCTAAGTGTCTGTGGTGATTAGGTGTAATCTGCTTTCCAGGGCTATGATCTATGGTCTGCAGCTGTATGGGGAGGGTGTGTGTTGCAAGCCTGGTTATTGGGGGCAGAAGCGACAGCTTTAGACAGCACAGGGATCTTCAAAAAGCATACATTTCATTACTGAACATGTATGAATATACTGTAAATAACTCTAAACCTGCATGAGTCAGTCTAATGATGTCAGGGATGCATTTACCATAATGGTAAATAACTTTTAGCCTGTGGCTAAATGAATCACTGATGGTGTTCTATACAGTCTTTGTTGCTGTTCTCTCATTCAGTCATACCCAACAGTAAGCAATAAACTAAAGAAGCTACTGTCATCACTGATGGCATGCTGCTACTTTTGAGAGGATCATTAGTAAGGTTGCCCTTTATATTATGGCCCATGACCAAGGGCATAATTTCCCTGTGATTAAATCAAATGTTAAAGGACTTTTATTGTGAAATTACAATGTAAATATGTGTATGTATAAATACTTAAAATTAGCCACATTAGAATGACGACGTCATTTTTTAATTTCAAGCACTACGCAATTTCTGACAGTATTTCCTCATCTTACGTCGTAAACACACAGTATTTTTCAGGGCCATATTATGAAGTGAACTGAGTGAAAAGCACACTGTTCTAGCAATGTAAGATATATAGAAATATCGTTACACAAAATTACTTCTGCACTACTTATATTTATTGACAATGTAGTTAGTTATTTGCATACCTTCAGGTATGCAAAGATCAGAATTATTCATGCTCTATCTAAAGTTACTTACACATAATACTTCAAATTAGTTACAGTCTTCTTAAGTGTACGTATAGTGTAATTATTTTCTTTGTTTCCTGTAAAAAGCTGACCTGGAACCCGCTTATTCTAGTGTACTCAATTTAAAGTATATGTAGATACATTTAATTCATTGTCATTTCAATAAAGATACATTAAAATTCCATTTAATTGTAGACTCGCAGGCCATAATATAAAGTGCTACCATTGGAAAATTAGCACACTCACTGGTGAATAGATATAATTAGTTAAAAGTGTAAAAGGAGTGATTGAAGATGTAGACAGTGTCTGTTTAGCACTGGTTCCTGTGTGGTACAGAATATTCAAGTGGTAAGTGCTTTAGCTTTGGTGAGTGAAATACTGGCATGTTGTTATTGTGTTAGTAATAGCATTGATGCAGCTTGCTAATAAGCTAGCTTAAGACACCACCATCTTGTCTGAATATTGTAAATGAGCCCAAAACACTGAGAATGAGCCCAGAAACCAACAGGTGATGGTATTTAACTTAACCATGATATTCCAAAGATTTTGTGCCACCGCTCGCAGTGCATCTGTTGCACACATTGCAAGCTAAAACATTCTGCTGTGAAACAGGGCACAACATTAAGTGTTCGGCCTTTTTTTTTCTACATGCAGCTCCAAGATTTGCGATCGCATCCTTTCTCACCAAACTAGGGGGCAACAAATCTCTGCCTTTTTTCTGCCTGCAAATAAAAAAGGGAGCAACACAAAGCTGCTGAGAAAAGACCGTGACATTCTGCTGTTGCGCTGCTGAGAGCAGTAAGTGAGCCTTGAATTAAGAAGCAAAGATCATGAAAGAGGTACTGTTTTCACTACAGTGAAATGAATTTACTGCCTTCAATCAGAGCGGGATTTCTAACAGTCAAAACATTTCTGGGTGCAGTTTCTAAGCGTGAGACAGAGTGTGTCATTCTGTCAACCAAAACACAGCGAAGTCTGCTATCAACCAGAAGGAGACAGATTGCCTAACAGATTTTGAAATGCATCCAAGATGCCCATCTTCATTCATGCACAACACGGTGCATACTCAGATTATGATACAACATATCAGGTGGCCTAGTGCTTCATATCTACAAATCCCCTGCCCTCCATCATTCAGACTTTGAGTCACTTCGAACACTGCCCATGGAGATAATATTTACAGCAGTGATCCAGATTGTTACATCAGCGCAGATAAGCCCAGACCTGCAAGAGTCATCACTTGCAGCTGTTTAACTGTTTCCATCAACAGTGGAATTACTGGATGTTAGTAATAATCTCAGAGGAAACTTGAGACAAAATTCAACCTCCTCCAAATCAAAGAGAGGATGAACATTGTGCCCGTGCTGACGCCTGACGGCAGTAGCTTCAATGCCGTGCCTGCTGGAAGTTTGTGGCGTTGATTGACGTTCAGACACTTCTGACACTTTTTTGGTTTTTACAAGAGTCCGATGTCAGGGCGGAGAGGCCAAGCTTCCTTTAAAACCTCACGTCAAACATTTGATACTCTGATACAAAATAAAATACATTTTGAGTGGCACGCAGGAATAACTAGTGAATAATTCCAGATGGAGCATTTTTAGCTCATCTCACTCCATTCATCTCCTCTGCTGTTTTTGTTTCTACTCCTTTTTTGCCTTTTTTTTCACTTGCTTGCCTCTCTTGTGCCCTTCATTGCCTCTCCCTATCTCCTCCTCCTCCTCCTCTCCGCTGGAGCTTTTTGTTTTTTAACGGATGAGTTATTGACTTAAGCAGGGCCAATTAATCAGGGTGTAATGGGGCAGCAGGGAGGCCCAGGGAAGCCATGCATCATGGGCCAGAGATGAGCTCTGTCAGCCTGCTCATACAGCCCTCCTCAATCACTCCTACATTAACGCCAGGCAGAGATGATGAGGAGGAGGAAGAATTGGGAAAGAAAAACTGGCAGCCAAAAAGAGGCAAACAGATGAGAAAGGCAGCGGAGAGCAGTACACGTACGTGGTCACGCTGAGAGTCTGAGAGCTGGAGAAACCACACACACACAAAAAAAGCCCATGCCACCCAAGACCATCGGTTGTATTTGGCAGCTGTGTATCTGTATGTGCGTGTGTGTGGTGAGGGTTGTGTTGTGTTGCGTCTGGGTCTGATGAGATAAAACACTTGACTGCACTTTACACCCAAACACAGCATGCCAGAGATCAAACCTACTTCATAACATACAAACAGCCTGACATATCAGTGGTGTCTGCTTTGACAGAACGTACACATTTATACCCTCACGTACACACACGTGCAGCTATAAAAGGAAAGGGGCATTGTGGTGGACTTGACGAAAACTCGCAGTTTTATTTGTATAGCACCAAATCACAATCGCAGCTTATTTTAAAAAGAGGCACTTTTTTAAAACGAGTCTCTGCTGTGACAACAAATCTCAATGTGACTCCAGCGGCCTGTGTTCACAGTACAATATAAATAACCAATACGCAGTCCAGAAACGTAACATTCAAAAATAGGTTTGTTATGTGATCAGTAAAACAGTTACCAATCATCTTCAACAGGGGCGAGAGGGGTGATCAGTCAGCCCCCAGCTGGGCCTCCCATTCCTCCTCAACAACTTTCCTGCCTCTGGGCAAATGCAGCACTGCGGCATCGACTTCATGTAAAATTCATAACCGACAATGTCAGACACATGTTGTTTCACTCAGCCTGATTGACTTATCTGACACCCATTGGTAGAGCTTTTTACAAATATCACTGACGTGTGTCAATCAGTGGCTTTAGGCCTACCAAGCAGCTCTGTGTCACATCATAATCCTCGCTGTCACGACACACTTACACTGGAGTAAAATATCCACTTAACATGC
The DNA here is from genome assembly GCF_000239375.1 of Pundamilia nyererei. Taxonomy (NCBI): domain Eukaryota; kingdom Metazoa; phylum Chordata; class Actinopteri; order Cichliformes; family Cichlidae; genus Pundamilia; species Pundamilia nyererei. Next base: position 907,218 of record NW_005187573.1, on the reverse strand, counting down.
CGTCCATCACTTTTATCTCCTTCGGCTAGTCCTCTTCTTCTTTTCTGTCTGTCTGTGTCTGTGATGATGGAACTTTAAATATACATTTTTCAAGTATCTCTTTTTTTTCTTTTCTTTTTTGGGGGGAGAAATCAACGCAGGCAAGATCTGAGAAAGAAACATCATTACCCATTTTTACCTCCATGAACCATTAATGCATGCGTCTTTAATACGACTGACCTAAGTGACAGCCGACTGCAGTCAATGTTAGTGGCACGTTCTGCCTATTGATATGCACTGAACCGCTTTACTCTGCAGGCTACACAAAAATACAACCCAGTTTACACGTTACCAAGGCTAACACATTTTACTCAGGCCCCTTATGAGATCTGGCAGCCTTGGAAAGAATACTAATTTTTATAATGACTGCTGCAAAGCAAGAACACAAGTTAGCTAGTTATAAGGAATATGCAGAGCGATGGCATCCTTCCCTTGGAGTTGTGGAAATCTGGCGCTTGGTGGTACACACTGTCTTTTTGCCTGGGGGGCTAAAATGTGTTGCCAAGCTAAACCTGAGACAGAAATGCAAAGACAAAGTGAAGGAGTTTGAGGCACCAGCAGCTGGCATAAATTGATTCTCAAACAATGTCCTCTGACAGTGTGTATCTGCAGTAAGCTACGATAATATCTTTTTCATTATTATGTGTAAAAACCCTGAACTATAATTGAACCTGCTACAATTCAGTGACAGCAAAGCCGTCTGATTATGACTCTACAGAAATCCAAAATACAATAAAAGTACAAAGTGCCAGTACAAACTTCATTATACAAAAAATGCTCAAATAAAGGTACAGGCTTGGTGTTCAGTGATTTCATATACTCTACTGATGTTATTATAAAACTTGACATTATATATAACATGACAAATGGTTAAAGGAGGACACAACACAAGATGTGTTGCATTAAATTCAAATTAGAGGAATGGGAGACCAATCATACAAAGTATACTGTATAAGCATCATCACCAGCTGGGTTTTTGGTTGTTTTTTTTGGACTACTTTACTACTTAAGCCCTCACTGCCTTTCTTTTTTAGTTTCTTGTTGCTTTTTGTTTGATTGTAAGCTAAAGCTAGCATTGGCTTGCTAGCTTGGTTAGCTAGCAAAATGTGTCCTTAAACCTGCATCCTATCTGAAGGCCACCAGATGGCAACAACTGCTGTTTCAAGCAGCTGACTTCAGTTCATGTAGAAGCCTATGGAGGACTCCTCCTTTGATCTCTGTTAACTTCTTGCTGAGTTCATGGTCTCGGTCATTCGATTTGATTCTCATTAAGTAAAAAATAATATTTTACCATATTATGTGTCAAAAAGAAGGATAACCTAATATGTGTTAATTTGCTAACTACTTGTGATTGGCAAGACTGACAAGCAAGTGGTTTCACATCTTTTTTTTTCTTCTTCTTTTTTTCTTTAAGACCAAGATGTTGATGGCAGAAATGCAAATCTCAAAGCCTCAAAATGGCTCTGCACAAACTCAAACTATTGGCTGACATCACACTAGCTATGAAGGTCTTTCATACTTGCCAATCTTGAGACCTCAGAATTAGGGAGACAGGCTGTTGAGGGGGGGGGTATACACATACCGTTATTATTGTCCTGCCGGAAACAGCGGGGGTGTCCAAATTCAGACGCTGCATCCTCCTGAGGACCCGACCTTCACAGTCTATGTGGGCCATGTCACTACCCGATCGGTACCACGCATGTGCGAAAGGCCACTACTTCCGCTCAAAGCATTTTACGATAGTTACGGGTCAGAGTATCTGTTAAGATGTTAACAATAATAAGTGTCTCTTAAAATGTTTGCAGTAATGAAACATTTCAATATAATGTGGACAAAAACGGGAAAAAAAGATAGTTACGGATCAGGACTCCCCGATCCATGTGCAGATGTTTTCTTCTTCTTCTGTTTGTTTGTTTAATGGCAGTTTACTCCCCAGTGTACGAGGATACTGCCACTTGCTGACCAAGCGACTGAGCCCTATTGTAAACTGAACTAGGGTCATTACAAATCGTGTTTGTGTATGCGTTAAATTTAGTGATAGCCGAGTGTGTTTATGCTTGTCTGTGAGGAGAGGATTGATTGGAATAGTGATGATGATGTGCGCTATCACTGTCAATTGTCAGTAAACACTTAATTTGGCTGATGAATCTTCACGTGACATATTGCTAAGTCTGTATTATTAAGTCTGTAATTAGGTGTCATTCTTCTTATTTTACAGCGCTGTTGTTCAATCGGGGGATGCTCTCTGTTGAGGAGAAAAGCATGAATTTGTTTGTGTACGGATTGTCCATTGTTTAAATGTCCCAGGAAGTTGAAAAGGATGCAGAGCTGTTGAGAAATGCTAGGAGCTAACTGGGCGCTAACCGTGTCATTCAAATAAATTAACTGTCGCAAATGTTGGCAAAAAGGCATGCGGGGTACGGATCGGGTTTCCGGTACGGATCGGGTAGCGACAAGCCGGGTCCTCCGAAAGCCGGGTAGGCCGGAAGTGAGCAATTGTGAAATTGGACGGTCTAGCCTTTTACGTCACAATTACGTCACAAGCTCTCTCGGTGGAGTGAAACTCTGCCATCTGCTCCTTGCTATCTAAAATATAATCGGACGCTGGCGTAAATCCTCGACCATCTCAACCTTCTGTTTAATCAGTTTTCTGTTTGACGTTTATTCAGCTGTGTGAAAACCTCCCGAGGGATTAATGAAGTTCAAGTTCAAGGTTCTTTATTTGTCACATGCATAGTTATACAAGTATAACACACAGTGAAATGTAGCCTGACACGCTCCTCGACATGTGCAAAAAA
>NW_005187573.1:902544-903486 GCF_000239375.1 Pundamilia nyererei | reverse complement strand
GGCCGTTCTCATCGTTGTTGGAGATGGCACCCAACACCACTGTGTCGTCAGCAAACTTCACAATGGTGTTGGAGCCATGGGTGGCCACACAGTCTGAAGTGTAGAGGGAGTAGAGCAGTGGCGAGAGGGTGCATCCCTGAGGTGCTCCTGTGTTGATGGTGATGCTGTTGGAGAAGCACCTGCCCACCTGAAGTTTTATTTAATATAATATAATATAATAACTTTAATCTCAGCCAAACCAATTTACTCACGAACAAATAGAACACTGAAAAAAGCCAAACAATAACATTTTTAAGTTATCTATGACTTATATATCATGTCTGGAATTCGCTGGGCTGTGCTATGAATTCTGGGATATGGTTTTTCAATTATGTTGTCCGGGTGGAAAATTGGGAGAAATTCGGGAGAATGGTGGATTTTCGGGAGGAGCAGTGAAATTCGGGTTGGCATGTATTCCGTCTATTATGCTGTCTATGTATGGTAAGACATAAAAGCAGAGTGCCATTGCCAGCACAACAAAAATATTTAGCTATTCGTTGAAGCTAGCATTTAGCATAGAGCCTACTGCATCCTTTGTGAAAAGGCCTTTATTTTCCTAGCAATATATACCAGGTATGTGTGCCCAAGTACTGCAAACATACAGATTATGAATAATCAGGCTTGCATATGGGGCGCCGTTTGTAAAGTGAAACATGCTGAAATTAACGGTAACATTTTTCCACATTTAGCTCAAAACCTTACAAAAACATGTTTTTTCGACTCATTTTTTACAACATTTAGTAAAATATTTGTGAGGGTGTGCTGGGAACGTCTAGCAGAGGCCCCAGTCCGCGAGATCTTCAACGCACAGAGCTTCGACAGCATTCCGAGGGAGACTGGGGACATTGAGTCCGAATGGACCATGTTCAGAGTCTCCATTGCCGAAGCTGCTGCATTGAGCTG
>NW_005187573.1:895399-900734 GCF_000239375.1 Pundamilia nyererei | reverse complement strand
AAGCTGGAGGAGGTGGCTGGGGAGAGGGAGGTCTGGGCCTCTTTGCTTAGGCTGCTGCCCCCGCGACCCGGCCCTGGACAAAGCGGATGAAGATGGATGGATGGATGGATGGATGGATAGTAAAATATTTGTAACTTTTCATATTTAAAACATGTTAAATTTAAATATAAATGTTAAATGTTAAATCTAAATAATATATTTAAATCTAAATGTTAAATCTAAATATTATATTTAAATCTAAATATTACATTTAAATGTTAAATCTAAATGTTAAATTTAGATTTAATATTTAGATCTAACATGTAACATTTAGATTTAACATTTAGATTTAATAGTTAACATTTAGATTTAATATTTAGCATTTAGATTTAACATTTGAAATTGTGTTTCTAATATGAAAAGTTACAAATATTTTGCTAAATGTTGTGAAAAATGAGTCAAAAAAACATGTTTTTGTAAGGTTTTGAGCTAATTGTGGAAAAATGTTGCCGTTAATTTCAGCATGTTTCACTTTACAAATGGCGCCCCATATGCAAGCCTTAACCAACACCGCTACCCTGTCGTACAAATATGGTCATTAAAAAAAAAAACTAACATGAAATTGACCAAAACACTAGTCTTGAAGCTTCACATTGTGAAGACATAAAACTACTGGTTGACATCACCATAGATACATTGTACAAATAAAGTAACCAGGACCTGAACATCAACCTAAATCTTTTATAAACAGTGCAGTTCATGGCAGGGACTTTAGGAGCTAACTTCAAAAACTACATTTAGTGAGTTTACTTGGGTTCATCACATGTATTTATATAATATAAATGCAAAAGCTTGCTAGATTTATGTATGAAGTATAAATGTCAGAAAACTCCTCTTATTTATGTGAAAAATTGGTCATACAAGCCATTATACCGACTCATAAAACCTGTTGCTTTATGTCTCCAAACAGAAGGAAGATTATCTTAACTGATTTACAGTTTTTAAAATTTACTGTCCTCCTGTTGACTGACACACACAAGTACAGCACATAATGCTATAACATTTCATGCTAGGGGCACTACGTGTAACTGATATCACCTTTTGTTGCTTGTGTGTTTGTGTGTGTGTGCGTGCTGTCAGTGTGCTCATTGGCAGGAAATGGAGCTGAGAGTGTTGATTGTGCCTTTGGATAGGGACTGAGTGACATGAGAAGAATGGTGGAGGCTGAATTTTCGAGGGATGGGGGCTGTTGTTATGGAGCCCTGGGGCAGACTGAAAGACGTGTTTTGACATGTGGCTCTTAACTCCTGTAATCCAGCTTGATCTGACTGCTTTACACAGCCAAACACCTACTGTATTTTTCAATTTATCATAACAAGCATAAACAGAGCAAGAAAGGAACCTTTCTAAGCCACAGTCTAGTTAGTCAGATTTACCAGTCTTAATACTTGGTATGCACCTGGTGTACTTGGCAGGCTACACCAGGTGCATGTTTATATGCTTGAAGCACAAATGTTGTTTTAGCATCATTTAGTGTTAAGGTGCCAGATGAAATTAGACCCTAAAACACATGCTCCAGAGCTGTAAAACATTTTTTTACATTAACAAATTATTGCTTTATTCATGTTAAAGAAATATTATAACTACCATGTGTAACCCAGGACCATGGCTGGACTTTAACATACAACATTTTAATTAATTAATGAAAAAGAAACACATTGTTAAAAGAGACATTAAAGCTCCAAAAACAATCAAGAACAGCTTTTTATTTCAGCTTTTTATTTTATTTTTATTTCTATCTGGGCTAAAATTTCAGAGGTTCGTGTAGTTTCAGAGTCTGTGTTTGCCCAACCTTGTTTGAAATACTTTTCATACAAAGTCAAAAAAAGAAAACCATGGCTTGATGTTACTATTTAGTCTGTCAGATTTATGTGACACTAAGTTGCTGACTGTATTAACAAGCGGAAACACTGTGTTGAATGTGTTCCATTCATGTTTATGAGTAGAAGAATGTTTTCACACAATTAATTAAACATACAAAGATACATGACCCAAACATGGAGAGAGGACATTATTTTATTTTTAATAAGTGTAACTTTAAACTTCTGCTTGTTAGCAATGAGGTGCAGGAGTAAGAGCTGACGTTTTTCCCTTTATGTACACAGACCTGTGACTTTGACTCAGAGAACAGCAGTAAGAGCTGAGTACAGAACTGAGGTTTAAGTTACTTGAAAATAGTAATTAGTTACTAATTATTCCTCTAAGAATGCAACTGTTACTTTACTGATTACTTATTTTTAAAAGTAATTAGTTACTTTTTAAAAACATGATATGCAACTGAATACATAATAAAGGAACAGACCTTCAGCTCAATTTTATTTTTGAGCTGACTACACCCACACATAAGCTACAAGTGCTACAAAACACTTGTCTTACTTTATTTGTTGTTTTCTATGTTATTTTCTATACTCAGAATTAAGTATACTCGTATGGAGGCATGTGACACACGACACAGGAGCTCTAGTTTTACACTACAACTTTATTCACCTCCAAACATGAACTGAGCATATTGCGCCCAAACACAACAGAACCCTTCCTCCCAGCTTGGGTGTGAGTGGAACCCTCTAGTGGGTCGCCACACACAACCCGACCGGTGAAACCGCTCGCACATCCTGTTAGCCTGCGGGTGGTATGCCGTGGTGTGGTGGACCGTGACCCCCAGGCCGTCAGCCATGGCGGACCAAAGTTCCGACACAAACTGAGGGCCTCTGTAAGAGGTATTGTCAGCAGGGAAACCAAAACGCGAAACCCACATGGACACAAACGCCCTGGCCACCACCTCAGCTGTCGTGGAAGCCAGGAGAACCGCCTCCAGCCACCTGGTGGTGCGATCCACCACAGTAAAAAGGTGTGTGAAACCCTGCGACTGTGGGAGCGGTCCGACCAAATCGACGTGCACATGGTCGAAACGCCTACCAGGTACGCGGAAAGGTTCGAGGGGCGCCTGAGTGTACCTGTGGACCTTCGAGCATTGGCACGGAACACATGCAGCAGCCCAACCCGTAGACATTGCCATTTTACCTTTTAAAGCAGCATAGAGCGGTTGTAACAGGTGAGCAGCCCGGGGAAGGAAAGAATTATAAAAATTGACCATCCCCAGGTACTCCTGTAACGCTTTAACCGATGCTGGACGCGGAAAAGCTGCGACAGCTTGAATCCTGTCCGGCAACGGGACCACACCGTCAGTGGAGATGCAGTGCCCCAGAAAATCCAGGACCGGCAAACCAAACTGGCACTTCGACGGGTTGATGATCAGACCATGCTCTGCTAAACGCTGGAAAACCTGGCGCAGATGAGATTTGTGCTGTCCCGCCGAGCCGCTGGCCACCAATATGTCATCCAGGTAGACAAAAACGTGAGGTAGTCTGCACAAAACAGAGTCCATAAGTCGCTGAAAGGTCTGGGCGGCACCTTTCGGTCGCCACCACCCGTCTGGCTTGGGCACCATGTGAAGTGTAGAGGCCCAGGCACTGTTCAAGTGCTGCACAATGCCCAGGCGCTCCATAGCCGCGAACTCCTCCCGAGCGACAGACAATTTTGCGGGGTCGAACACCGGGGGTCTGACCGCTCAACTCCGTGTTTTGCTGCCGCGCTGTAGAAATTAGGAGTTGACAGTGACGGAAACTCTAAAAGCGAATGCTGAAACACGTCTCCAGAGGCCACTAAATTGGCCTGGATGAGGGGGTCGGCGGCCTGGGTAAAACAGGGTAGTGAAAAGAACGACAGAGCGTCGTTGAAACGTCTGTGGGCAACATCGACTAACAGCCCATGGGCACAAAGGAAATCGGCGCCTAAGATAGGCACAGACAACAACAAAGTTCCACTAGAATTCCCTGCTGTGGAAACTAACAGTCACTAACCTTTCTCCATAAGTTGCAATAGGAGAACCGTTAGCCGCAATCAGCCTGCCACTAAACGGTCCGTGGCGGTGGGCGGGATGAGGCTCTTCTGGGAGCCACAGTCCACCAGAAAACAGCGCCCAGAGCGTGAGTCTTCAATGAAGAGCAGCCTTTCCATATGGTCAGCGACTGCGGTCAGCGACTGCGGTCAGCGACTGCGGTCAGCGACTGCGGTCAGCGACTGCGGCCACCACAGCGCGGTGGCAGCCTCATTTCCCTGAGCCGGAAAAAGAGCAGGGTGGCAGGCAGCGACGTGCTCCGGCACCAAAACGCTGATGGTAGAAACAAAAATCTTCCCCGCCGTGCCACTGCGTAGCGATTCCTGCCATCAGCACCAGCTCGTCCGCTCCGGAGAAGGTTGATGGGGGTGTCGCCGGCGGGGCGTGCACTCCGAACATGCGGGAGACCAGCAGGATGCGATCCGCCTCTTCAGCCAACATTTTTCTTGTAAAACAAAGGGGGGCCTAGCAAAAAAAGTTTGGGAACCACTGAATTAACCTAACCTAACTCTAATAACTGCATGCTTTTTAACTGTGGTCAACTCAAAGTGATGTCAGTACTTTCAAGCTTTAAACGCTGCTTGGTCGTACTCTCTCCCGCACTCCATATTATCCTTTTTTGATCTACACACATCTGTTGCTGCCACGGGCGTCGCACGCTCGTACATCATTATCATTAGATATTCTCACAAACAAAATCACGGTTTAGTAATGCAGTAAGACAGCGTGCCTACGGGAAAGTAACAGTAATCTAATTACGTTTTTGCAATAGTAATCCATTACTTTACTCGTTACTTGAAAAAAGTAATGGGACTGCCCATCTCTGCTGAGGAAACATCTGATGTGATGTTGACTAATTTGAAAACAGTATGAAAGGAGGAGATGGTGGGTTCCAAAGCAGCTTGCAGCTGTGCAGACGAGAGCAATTTATTTAGGGGGGCCCGTAATGACATTTGCCAATTAGATGTATATGAGGGCTTTGGCTGATTTTGGCTTCCATTGGAGCTGGCCTTGATTTTATGGCCTGCAAACACTGTGTTTGATTTCTGTATAAATCAAATATTTGGTGGCTTTTCAGTGTAAGTGACATTATTAGTAGAGATGGCACGATACCACTTTTTTATGTCCGATACCGATACCGATATCATAAATTTGGATATCTGCCGATACCGATATGAATCCGATATAGTGTTTTTTAATCAACAAAACTGTTTTTTAAATATCTTGCTGCATTTTGTATAAGTTCATACTCAAGTTTAAAACAACAACTACACTAAAGCTATTCTGTTATACCTGTATCCAAAAAAAAATTTCATAGTTCAGCAATACTGATCAATCTAATAAACTTAAACCTACACCATCCTCCCTATTCTGGTATTTTAAAGAGTACTTAGCATA
>NW_005187573.1:887362-889896 GCF_000239375.1 Pundamilia nyererei | reverse complement strand
TGAGGTGCTTTCATGATATTTAATGGATCGGATTACATTTTTTATTTTTCTCCGATATCCGATCCAGTAATTTAGGTCAGTATCGGACCGATACCGATACGTAATATCGGATCGGTCCATCTCTAATTATTAGTAGGGTTTCTTTACCCCACGAAAGGAACCAGCTTCTGTCTAGTGTCCTTGGGTGCCTCTAGCCCCCAGAGCTAAGAACCAGTGCACCTTACGAATCAGATCTGAGCAGGAGCATGTGGTTAATGGCTAAGAATACACATGGAAAAGTAACAAGGTGACAAACCATTGTGCCACTGTTTACTTGCAAGTGCCACACACACTCGCACACATATCTACAGCTCTATCCTCCACTCTACTCACACTTCCTCTCTCTCTCGGGTGCTTTCTGGGTAATGTCGAGTGACACGTTTTAAGCTGGAACTGTCAGCCCTGTGCATGTACCACTGAATGGCAGGGCCATTGAACGCCAGTGACAGATATATGCATACACATACACTTAATTTTACAATCCATACATCCTTACTGTCACTGGAATACTTCAGAGAGGCCTCAGTCCAATTTGTACTCAGATAGCATCTGCGCACACACACTAACCCAAACCATCCATAAGAAGTAAGCACGTGGTGTCATGTGCAGACAATCGCAAACACAGAGCTGACCTTGGTTGTTATAAGGCCCCCGTTTCTGTGCGTGCTTGCGTGTATTCGTTCATGAAACATTATCTACCATCACCCCACCACTTCTTCTTGTTTGCTCCTATCAGCACTCAGATCTTCTCTCTCTGTCAGCTGTGAAGCAGTCAGCAGCGCGTCCAGCCAGCCAAAAGTGGAGAGAAGAAGGAGGAGGGAAAAAAATCTGGAACATGATGCTCGGCGCTGTCAGGAATCTCTTCTTCGCTGACATTTGGATTTACACATCTCATTTTCTTGAGTGACAAAGTACATAAACACACGCTTCAAGTGGAGGAGCTTGGCAAGCTGCTCCCTTCCAGCGCACACACTCATGCAGACACACACACACGCATACATCCATACAGCCCTCACCATTTTTATTTTTTTTTGGGATGAATTTAAGAAAGGGGAGGGGGACAAGACATCTAGTCTTTGATCCATGCAGCTCGTGTAGTCTCGCTATGCTAGTGATGAGCGATGAGTCAAGTCAGATGGGGGATTTTTTTTTTCATTTGGAGCGTTACAGACGGTGGTAATAGGGAGGGGGAGTTAGCCGCAGGCTGCCTTTGTCCTACATAGGACTTCTCCAAGACTCCAACCAAACTGTGTGCGTACAGGAAGTGGCTCGGCCTGAGCCTCAACCAACCCGCTTCCTTCATCGTGTCCTCCTGCCTGCTGACAGCTTAAATGATGAGGTGACACACACCTGTCAACTGTGAGCCTGACACACCCTGACAGAAATACACAAACATCAGAGTGTGTGTGTGTGTGTGTGTGTGTGTGTGTGTGTGTGTGTGTGTGTGTGTGTGTGTGAACCAGAATTTAAGAACACAACTGCCCTGACCTGTATTTACACAGGAAGCAGCTGCGGCATACCTGAGAGCACAGTTTCATCTTCATTTTCCTGCAGGATTACTCAGCTTGTGTTTGACACTCTGACTATAAATCAGTCATGACTGTCTGGCTAACACCCTGACAGCTACAAAATCACCTGTAAGTCTATTTGCGAATGCCAGGAATGTGACTTGCTGTTGAAGCTGTACACAAAGTGCACAATAAAGCTGTCAAAGTTATAAACAGTGTGGCAGGGCTCTGAACAAGACTTGGCCCTGTAAAGTTTGTGTAGCGTTGATATAATGGTTAGCTCAAATGTCAGGCAAGTGTTGTCACTTTGTGCAATTGGATGTCAGCTGGTCTGATGCTGTAAATGTTCTTTTGTTTTATCTGGCCTACTTTCAACAGTCTCCATTCAGCTCAGTGCAGCTCAGTATGGTGGACAGGCAAAAACTGCTATGTTTTCCATTCATTTTATTATAATCTTTGCATGAAATCTTAACATCCCTTTTCACTTTGTGAGAGAAATTCAGATTGTTTGAATTAAGTGACCCTCTAAAATTACATTTTAAAATATCTAGTGTAGTGCAAAAGTTAAACTGTGATTCTTTGTAGTGACCTGCAGAGGGCGATTCTGGTAGTTGAAAATAAGTTTTTTTGTATTGAAGTGTTGGCCCTAGGCTCCCTTGATTTGTGGCTAAGGTGGTAATGGTTAAATCACCTAGCAACTCCACAAACCAGTGGGGGGTGACATCAGGACGGCTACATCCACTCATACAGTCTATGGTGTGGAGGAGCATTCTGGACTCTGGGAAAATGCCATATATAGTTTCACTCCAAGTCCAGCACCCTGAGGCTGTACGCTAAGCGGAAGGAAGGGGGCCAGGGACTGGTGAGTGTCAGCACCACAGTCCAGGATGAGACAACAAACATCCAAGAATACATTGGGAAGATGGCCCCAACTGACCGAGTGCTCAGTGAATACCTCAGGCAGCAGAAACCCAAGAAAGAGGAGGG
>NW_005187573.1:857666-886139 GCF_000239375.1 Pundamilia nyererei | reverse complement strand
TGTGTGTGTGTGTGTGTGTGTGTGTGTGTGTGTGTGTGTGTGTGTGTGTGTGTGTGTGTGTGTGTGTGTGTGTGCTTTTGCAGCATTTCTTTGTAGTTGTAGTGCATTTGAAATCTCACAGCCAGCGTACATTTTATTAAACATGAGTTACTACAATGTTGAATTCAGGGTACCTCTAAAAAAATATGAGAAATTGTAATGGTCTTCGGCTGAATGTCTGTAACAGGAAAACTTGGAAATTTATTTGCAAACCTACTTTTCTTTTTTTAAGAAATGAAGCGCGTTTTGTGGCACGCGTGTCATCTCCTTAGTTTATTTAAAGCTAGTAGCCCTTACCATCAAAGGTAAATATTGTTGTGTTGAACAAATTATGCTGACACATTAAACAAGGTTTTTTTGAATGGTAAAAACTCAACGAGGGCACAGTTATTGCCACTCCACTTCTGTTTATCATAAGCCTTTTAGATGTTCTCTGGTATTAAACAAGGCAACAACAGCTTCAAGGAAGCACTGGACATGAATGCTGACATGATGTGAATGTCTTCAGCAATAATTTCCCAGTAGATGCTACTAGCATATGTAATTTGTATAAAAATAGTCTCAGTGGGCTGCGGTCTGTGTTCAGATCTTGCTATACCCTTAGGCTCCCATGAAATTGAGATCTGCTGGTTACTCAGCAGACTCGCTGCACCAGCACAGGGAGAGAAAATCCAGAATCTGATAAGTAAACAATGGAGCCAGAGAAACTGAGATAAACAGAAAATTCACTACAAAAATACGTGGCTTTTTCACATTTCTGCAGCTTCTTATTTTCTGGTTTAGCTTGGCTTGCACATACTAGCTCAAACTGGTCTTCTTAAGCAACATTACATTGAAGCAAAACATTGAGGCATGGTGCATGACTTTTTTCTGCATGACTGCAGAACAACTGGCTTCCTCAGTCCAACCAGTTTCATTCAACCATTTCCCCGTCTCATTCACTCAAGTGTGAAAGTTGGCCTCGCAGTAGAAGCTAGGTGAACTGATAGCTTTTTTGTCTTTTACTGTTTTTTAGCACCATGAAGCAACTTGCATGAGAGTGAGTGAATGAGAGTTAATTCATCCAAGCCAGAGACCTTATCAAATCAGAGTTAGTAAGACGAATGCATGTTTGCATACAATAATATGAGAACATGAGAACTAAGTTAGTGACATGTGTAAGTCTGGACAGGGTTACAAATTCATTTCTAGGGCTTTGGGACTCCAGCGAACCACAGAGACAACCATTATCTACAAATGTTGGAAATTTTGAACAATGACGAACCTTCTCAGGAGCAGCCGGCCTACCAAAATTACTCCAAGAGCACATCAACAACTCATCCAGGAGGTTGCAATAGAATCCAGAACAATATCCAAAGAACTGCAGGCCTCACTTGCCTCAGTTAATGACAGAGTTCATGATTCAACAATAAGAAAGAGACTGGGCAAAAATGGCATCCGTGGGAGAGTTCTGAGGAGAAAGCGGCTGCTGACCAATGTTAATTTTAAAAAATCTACATGGAAGATCTACAAAGAAGAGTGAACCAAATCTACTTTATAGTGACAGAAAGACTCATTGAGCATTATCACAAACACTTGATTACAATTCTTGCTGCCAAGAGTGGCACAGCCAGTTATTGGGTTTAGGCGGCAGCTGCTTTTTCACACTGTGTAGGTTTGGACAACTTTTTTCTCTTATTAAATGAAATCATCATTTAAAAATGTTTTATATTTACTAAGGTTATATTTTTGTAATATTAAATTTTGTTTGATGACATTTGATTTGAGGAAACTTATAAGTGTGACAAATAGCGGGGCAAATAGTTTCACAGCAATGGTTTTACCAGTCTGGACCCCTGCATTACTCTCACATGAAGACCATATGATTAAGTGGTATTAATGTTGTGTTTTTTTCTACTCAAGTGAGCCCTGAAAGTACTTTCTACCAAAAAATGTCATTCACACAATCACACAAACATTCATGTAGCCCAGGACAATACATCACAAATCTTCCACATGATAAAGAAATGCTGCTGCAGTAAATAAAAGGTATCTTTGGGTTTAAATTATACAAAGTAAATGAGTAAAATTATGGAACTTAAATATTTTGGTGTATTATGAATAGCCATGTGGGAGGGCTTCATCAATAGGAAAAGGTGTAAAACTTATAAATACAAATACAATTAAAAGTCGAACATTTCTGTTCTCCATCACATTTTCCAAAGCTATCCAGTGGCCCAGATTAGAGTCTTTCCTGGGCTGATTCTGGCCCCAGGCCTTATGTTTGACACCCTTGCTGCTGTAGGAGGAGTAGCAATTCATGTGACATGGACAGACAACAGATGCCATGCGATGGCTTGAGCTCGTTGGTTCTTTGGCGGGACGAGCCAAAATTTGCTGTAAACAGTTAATGCAATGTTTCTTTTTTTAACCACGTGAATTAAAGCTAAACATCTGCACTCCAAAAGCATCTTGACTGCGACGGTGTAAAAAAATGTTGGCACTGCCCAAATAGTTATGAACTTAATTGTATGTATGATGCAGTTATAAACTTGTTATGAACCCCCTGTGCAAAAAATTCAGGGGACAAGAAAAGCAATTATTTCCCAGTAGCTTTGGGCTGGGTGAGGTCCAACCCTCAGCTATGCAGTAAGTCTGCTGTTGCGTATATAACTGAATTAAACTTGAAGGCTCAGGGATGTGAGGCAATGAGGAATTCAGATGTGAGCGGTTAGTTTTTGATGTGCTGCCTTTTTAGATTTTTGAGAAACCTTCGAGGAACACCTCTCTGCTGCCAGTTTGTTCTGCGTATATTAGAACCCACACAGGCTGCGATAAAACCGTTGGAGGTGTTCAAGCAAATTCAATAAAACCTTCAAAAGAGAAAGGTCATCATTTGACCTGCAGAAGTTCATTATCTTCAGCATTCACTGTGGGACCTTTTCAAAGGCTGCACATATGTACTGATTACACACTGATTACATTTCTAAACCTTTGAGTCCTTTTATTTTTGATCTTTTCTTACATTAAGGTTTAAGCAAAAGCAACAAATACAAGTTGCGTTAGCACAAGAGGAGCATTGCTCCCATCCTAGCATATACTGTATTTCCCTACCAGTCCTTCCAACACACACACACGATCATCACTGACTGCGTGTGTGACTGTGGTGTGACAGAATGCCTTAATTATGGATTAATTGTGTCATTAGCAGGTTTCTGCTGTTGGCACCACATTGGGCCTGTCAAGGTTAATTACTGGAACATGTTTATTTGCTGTCAGCCACTGCAGCAAGCTGTCACTTGCATGGAAACACAGACAAACACACACGGACCCTGTTCACTCAAACAATTCACAGGGCACCTCTTGTCCCACAAGCCCTTGCCTCTTTCCTCTGAGATTTTTTTTCTGACTCGGCACACTTTGTATAGTGCTCAATCAGCCACCTGAAATACAAACACGCAGTCGCCCGGCGCTTTGACTCCATCCAAAAGAAACTGGCGTCACCAGAAGAGGAGGGACAGACAGCAGCAGCAGGTGAACTGAAGAGGTTAAATGTTTTTTAAATGACAACTGACAATTTACAGTGAATCTGTCGTATCCTTAGCAAGATTGGTTGTTCTCTGTGACCTCATGTGTAAACACAGTTACAAACTGATACAAACAAATGCGTGAAACACATGAGCTGACATGAAGTGCCAAACACCTGGGAACGAAGAGATATGCATTTTGAAAAATGAGATGAAGGCAGCATCCTTTTTGAACACATGGGTCTGTGTTCAAAGCGCTTGTTTCCAGTGCAGGGTTGCCCCATCCTCTACTTACTGCTGCAGGTGACCTACAGAAAGCCTGCAATGTTAGAGAATCTGTGAATCTTATACTGAAAGAACATATTCATCTGCAAGCAGTTGAATTTTGGCAAAATGGGCCAAATTTGTGGTGACTGACTTATATTTTTTCTTACAAGATATACACTCATGATCACCTGAAGTAGGCACACCTTGCTAGCAATGGCAACAGCATCACAGAGTTGCCAGGCAACTCTGACTGGACCGAGGCTTATATCTGCAGGAAATAAGGACTATGTAAAACATCCCCCATTATCCAGCGAAGGTCAAACTTTGAATGCAGTATAGACCACAAACAATGATAAGCCCAAACTATCAGAACAAACTGGCTATAAATGAAAATGCCAAAAAAACAGCGGTCCTTCTACACCAGGTGCACCAGGTTTTACTATGAGGGCAGATGCAGTCTAGTATCGGTTTAAGCAGTGCTGGTGACATTTCCATGGTCAGTTTATTTCCATTATTTGCACACTTTGCACACTCACCAGGTTTAATGTCAGTAAACAGTAAAGTTAAGCTGACATGCAGATGGGCAGTTCACCTCTTAGCCTGCCTTTGTCCAGTGTGTTCGCCAGGGTATACTTGGCAACATGGCTTGCACATAAAACCATCAATTATTATATTTTTCTTCAGTATATGTACTGTTAACTCTGCTGAAATAAACAATAATGTGTTTTGGTCTTTGTAAGAGATAGAAGTTAGACAGAAGGTGTTGTTACAGCACAGACTAAGTCCATTTAAATAACACAACAGTATTTTATAAACTGGAGTACTGCTCTCCTTTCAATCCTAGGGCCTGATAGACTCCTGCAGGTAGTCTTTGCAGTGCTTAACCTATGTAAGTGGCTAACATTGCTGCCGACATTTATGCTTGTGCTGGTGCGTTGTGTGTTCATTACCATGTGGTTGTGTCACTGGGTTTTATTTGTTGTTAAAACAAATAAAATGCTGGGACATTTTTCCCACTTTGGGTGTTGCCTCACATCAGATCCAACAGTTTCAGCAATCTTCCTCCAGGAATTTCTGGCTTTTGTGAGTACTTAAATTGATGCTATGATTATATTTAAATATATAATTTGATACCCTGATTATTATTCTTTAACTGACACACTCAAAAACCGCAGTGGAAAATCGATGCTATTGAACAGATCAGTGACAATCGTCATGGGCTGCGTTGACCCGACGTGTAGTTGCCTTTCTCAGGAGGTGCACCCTAGATGACAAATTATGACATATGGTTGAAAGGGATTTCTGGTCACATTGTAAGTTGTGATGCAGATTCCCTCCAGAAGCAGAATTCAGGCAGAGAAAGGGTTGTGCCGTAGGTTATGGTGTAGGGTTTGGGAGGGGTTTGCAGCTACAGCATAGATTTTGTCATGGATTTCCCGCTGAAGCCTAAATCCCCAGTAAGTCTGCTTTTGGGGTTTGGAAGAAACATTTTAATATCACAATATATTGAGGTCATCATAAAAAATGCATCATATGGATGTCTTGTGTTAAAATAATCCCATATGAGTCATGAAAAACATCATCACCAAGTTTTTAAATATTGTTGTGTTTTGCATCTCAAGGACATCATATTCTAATGATGGCTCAGTTTTGGCTCTTAAGCTAGTGATTAAAAGTAGCCTTTAAACTAAAAGAAATGTGTATATATAATATATCATGTTAGCGTTTTAAAAAATGAACATTTAACTGATGTAACTAGAGCTGAGACACTAAAGGTTAGAAGGCCTGAACGTGATAAAAGAACATTTACTCTGTCAGGGAGTGGATGTATTTCAGACCTGATGTAATACTTGATAAAAGGGCTGAAACAAAGATAGCTATAAGCTGTTAGATCACAACAGCAGAAGTGTTTTTAAATGTTTAATTAGATCTGTATCCTCGCTCCCACACATTCTTCAGCTTTCTTTAACCAGTATGTGAGTATATTTCAGAGCAAAGAGTGAGCCTTTTGGAATTTTTTGGGTTTTGTTTCGTTCGAGTGCCGCAATAACAGCGGCAGAAAAAGCTGAGAGAAAGGAAGCGGGACAGACAAAAAGAGAAACCGAGCATGGCTGCTTTGATTGATTTCAGCTGTAATCTGCTCACTAAGTCATCTTCTGACATCTCTCTCTCCCCCTCCATCTCTAACAGACTCTCCGTCCATTAAAGCCCAGTCGGGTCCTGGCTGAGCAGCTGTGAAGAGACAAACCATTTATCAGCCTGTCAGCTCTTGCTGCCTGTTATTCCAGCCAGCCAGACTGCATGGCAGTCCAAGACCCAATAACTCAGACTGAGGAGAGCTGGCACCGATACCTGACAACACCCATATGAACATACACATTAGTATATGTACAGCGCTTACTGAAATCTAAAAGACACCTGTAACGTTTGGAGTTTTTTATTAAGAAAAAAAGAGATAAACTTTCTATGTGTGTGTGAGAGAGAGAGAGAGCGTTAACAAGCTCTCACTCGCTCACTCTGATGTGACAGACAGCCATTTGACATGCTGACAGACTAACTGATGGTTCTAGTCACACTGTGCTAAATAACAGCAAAGCAAGCCAGCTGCTCCACAGCAACCTGTAGGAAACATGGACTGAGGGCGCCATCTAGTGCCCAGGCCTTCATTCACAGGCCTCAAGCAGAGAGCCTGCAAGAATTCCAGTTAACTCATTTTAACTATATCGTTTTAGGAATATAGATCACGTGAGTGCCAATACATAACGAGCATCTCAGAATTAAAGGCCTGCAAATTGCTTACTGCACAGTGGAGCTGGGGCTAGTTGAGCCTGCTACTACAGGTCTGTGACCCGTTTTGTTTTCTGATAATCTAGTTGCCATATCACACAGTTCTGCCAGTTAAGAATGCATATGAAGTCACTGGTACCAAAGTCCAAATTCAGTTCAATTATATTCATATAGCACCAAATCACAACAGTTGCCCCAAGGTGCTTTATATTCTAAGACCCTACAATAAGCTGTATAAACAGCTTACACAGACCCTTCAGGACCTGAGGTCCATTTGGTGTCTAAACTTGGATATAAGGAGCTTTAACCACAGACAGGCGGCACTGTTTATGCAGTATTGGCTTAAAGGTGTAGCCAGATCACTGTTGTGACGAGTGCAACTTACAGTATTAAATGTAGCATGAGTTTCTAAATGTGTATTTTTCTGTGATTTTGTTTTTTTGGTAAACAGTCAACTCGCTCAGCAGCACCGTGGTGGAGTGAACAGTGCTGTAGCCTCATAGCAATAAAACATCAGGTTTTAAAATACCAGCTAAGAAGCATCAACAGGCAGCTTATACAGCATTTCTCTTCCTAATGAAAGATCAAGTTTCACTGGTATAAACTGTTGGTTGTGTTGATGAAACATTACTGTGTGTGTAACCTGACAGTTACAGTGTGGCGGCAGAGTAGGTTTCCCATTGAAACATAAATCCCCAGCAAGTCTTTGCATTGTGTTTTCAGGGTTTCGAACAAACATCACTTTCTGAGAAAACACATGGTTGTGCTTTAAAAAATAAAAATAAAAAAAATCACTTACAAGTCAAATGTCCTCTGACAAACTGTAAAAAGCTCCAGCCAGAAGGTGGTGGTAGAACTGTGGGAAATCCTTTTTGTTTTATGAACTGGAATAAATGAGATGCTTTAATGAACCGAATATTAAAAGTCTAACAGACAACCTGAAGGCACAGTTTGTTTTTTTTAATTAAAATTCAAATGTATCTTCAACTTTTTTTGTGCTGAAGCCATCTTGGCTGCGGCTCTGAAGGTAGAGCAGGTTGTATACCAACTGGAACATCTCTGGTTTGATCCGTGGCTGTTCCAGTCTCAATGTGGAAGTTATTGTTAAGCAAGACAACTGCAACTCCAAGTTGCTCCTGATACATCCATCAGTGTGTGTTTAAAAAAAAAAAAAAAGTGCTGAGGTAAATGAGGATTGTAGTAACAGAGCGTTGTACATGTAAAGTTCATTTTCTTTATGAACTGTAACATTTTATGCACGAAGTACAATAAAAATAAAGCTTTAAGTTCTTTTTTTTTAAGCTCTAGTTTTAGCTGCAGTGACTGACTTACTGTAATATGATTCTAAAAACACTTATGTGCTTCATTTTCACCTTTGAAGCCATTAAGGGTTTTGCGATCACATGACCTGATTTATGTTTGACCACGTTTCTACATTTTGGTGAGATATCTGTTATCTGTGCGCTTTGGCACCAAATAAAGTTCCTCTGGTTCAGCCGGACAGAATCTAATGTCTTAAACACACAAGGCTGCAGATGTTAGAAGATTAAAGCGGCCGGTGGCTTAAAATTAAAAAAATAAAAAGATTTGGCTGAACTGCGCCATGATACAGATCAGCAGGTTTTCTTCTTAACAAATATGGTCAAGTACTGGCAGGCTATAATCAGCAAGACTTTTACAGATGTTTCGTGTGATGTGCTTAGAGTTTTGGACACCGTTGCCAAGATGCAGTATTTCCATTTGATGCTCTAATATGACCAAATAAACAAAGGGGGGAAACAAACACAAAGTGTGGTTTATGTGCATTAGCATTTTAATTGGACAAAGCAAGAAAACATTGATTACAGTAGCAGAGTCATCAGTTCTCAGGACTAACACCTTTCGAAACAAAAAGGTCTGAAAAGGTCTGTAGGCACTGCCTAATTAAAAAGAGTATCTTGTCAGCTAAAAGAAACCAGCTCTATAAGGCAACAGTTACACAATGTAGGCCTCTCCATCTCTCTGGCAAAAAGAGCAAGTGTAAAGCTGAATACACTCAGATTTGTCTGATATAAAATACTGGCGTTTCAATAGATATTTAAAAAAAAAAAAGAAGAAACATCAGAAGTGTCAAACATGTTCACACTTTAACGTTTGAATCGTGTTAAATTTTAAAGTATGCACTGCATAGCAATGCTGTCTTATCCCTGCATGGAAGAGTCGCGTGTTGCACTGTGCCAGTGTCACCTTTGATAGTGCCACTCTGCTACGTACAATGTTCGAGTTAACTGTCGAGTTATCAAAACAAAAAATGAAAAGCAAGCACCCACAGTTAACAGTAGCATTTTACTTACATCGTTTCAAATGAATGGATGGCTATTTACACGTGGCGAAAAAAGTTTTGAGGCTGTCAGAAAGATATGAAGGAGAAATGGAATGCAAAAAAGAAAAGAAAAAAAGAAAAATGCTCTTGGTAGTCAAATTTTTCTGGGAAATCCAAGAGGAAAGAACTGTGCAATATTAATCTGCCCTTACAGAGAAACAGCAGTGGCAACAATCCCTGCAATTGTTTTTAATCCAAGAGAAAATTAGAACAAATTTCCATTCCTCAGATAATTAAGGATCATAACTTAGCATGACTCAGTTCCAAAAAAAAAAAAGAAAAAAGAAACCTCTCAGTGGTCGAGAGGAAAGAAGTGAAAATGGAGGCAATCTGTAAAACCCGGGAAAAAAAGAGATTCTCCTTTACAGTTTTATAATTCATTTACAGTTAACTTAAAAATGGTAAGAGCCCTGGTTCATGGACAGTCTTTCCTACCACAAATGGTGTAAATACCTGTGTGGGTCAAACTGCTGCTCCCTGGCTCCTGTTACCTCAGCCCACCCCAAGAAATCCCATTTACATCTCCACAGAAGTCACCCTTCTCATTAGATTCCACATCCCAGTAAAGTCTCAGTCCTGCCACAAAATGGAGGCAGTGTTACACAGCCCCGCAGGGCACCGTACAGCCAGCAAGAGGCTGATGGTTGACAAATCTCCCACCCTGCCCACTTATCAGTGTGTGGGGTATCCTGCGGCTCCCATACCGGGCTGGTTGGCTAGCATACTCCCATTCAATCCCTGTGTAGGCTCCATAACCCCACCGTTACTGATGGCGCTCATGCCAGTCCACCCAGCACTGGCCGGTAAGTGACTGCAAAACAAAAAAAACGAGGTAAAGAAAGACAGAGAGAGAGAGAGAAAAGACAAAATGCCAGCAGGTTAGAAGAGACAAGGCGAAAGGGAGCCAAAAGAATAGTCTGTATTAAAGCTACTGGAATCTGGACAGGCTAGAATGAGAACAAGAAGGCAAACAGAGTTATCAGAGGTTATAAGGGCGGGGGTGGGGATTCAAGCTAGATGAAAACAATAACAAAACAAAAGAAAAAAAAAGTGGAGGGCTTTTGGTTGGGGTGGGGGGTATCAAAAGGAATTTGATTATACATGGGTGGATAAGCAGACAGAGAGCATACAGGCTAAGTCCAGCAAGCTAAAGATTCCTTGCTAAACCCCCGACCCCCCTCCCAACTGCTGGTAACTACAAACCCTGCTGTAAGCAGCCTACAGACTGATGACAGTGCAAGCACATTCATTTCTCTAAATTTGGCCACAAAGTATAACAAAGTAGCAAGTTCTCACCCGGTTTTCACAGGCTTTCTTTTTACTGCTTCTGTGGTTCAGGCAATAAAACTAAAGGTAAGTTCAGAGTGGAGATTCAGCGTGGAGACGCAGGTTAAAGTTCATCTTCAAATTTCAAGTCAAGAGGTGTAACCTCTGTCTGAACAAACTGCCCTGAACAGTCAAAACACACTGAGCCCACATCTGCCTGACACTTTAGTGCAGAGTATTTAGAGAGCTGTTCACCACACGTTAGATTATCAGCAACTTGAGGCCCGTCCTTTATTAATCTTGGGTGCACAAAACATCACTGCACATAAACTGTCCAGATAAAAGCAAAAGAAGGTAACCTGCACATCATATTCGACATTTCCAACATAACAAACAACATCAGTGAGGGGGGAAAAAAAAAAATCAGTGAAATCAAAAAGAAACATGTAAAAAGCTACAACAAAAGATCAAAACAAAAACAAAACATGCAACAACAAAAAAAGGAACAAGTGAAGAATATTGAAGATGTCCGTACACAGAAAGTGAAATGGATTCATCATCGGCGAGCTATCCCAAGAAGAGGATGGCAAGTAAAGAATAAGAAAAAACCCTCAGCTCTGAGCATGTGGGGGGTTTTTTTGCATTTAGTCAATTACATTTTTAAAAAAAAAAACTCAAAAATTTTACTTTAAGCAGTTTTTTGTATGTCCGATGCTCTGAGCCATTATGGGCTATAAATCAAGTGACAACACATTTTGGAACAAAAGCTTTCAGGTTTTACGATGAACTATGTGCACAGTAACTATACACTGAAACATGATTACCCTCAAATCTTGAGTTCAGATTTTTTTTTTTTTGGTGGTGGGGGTCTGTTTATTTCTCAATCTTCTGAAGTTGGCAGGCTCGTGAGGGAAGGAGGGAAGAGGTGGGGGGGGGGGCATTGGAAGGCAGAGGGAGGTCATAGCTCCCTCCTGTGGCCAAAGCTGGATCTCACTGGCCTGGTCTTGAACTGATGGTGTTGGAGTAGGAGGAGGCAGAGAAGAGGAGCCCTGTGCTACTTACTTGAAGCCCTGCTGGTTCCAAGCCTGCCCGTAGACACCGTAGGTGGGGACCTGCCACCCATTGGGGACATACTGGCCAATCTGGGGCCCGTTGCCGTACCACTGTCCCCACTGGCCATAAGGCTGGGCTGCAGCAAAGCCCATCTTGTTCTGCTGCAGGGTATAGCACAAAAAAGGATAACTTCAGAATGGTTTAACAGCAGCAGATCCCACAAAGAACCTTGCAGAATCTATTTAACAGTGGCATAGCTGGCATGGCTTTTTATTTGTTAAATTAACCACTTATTTGCATATCAGGTACAATATTAGATAAAGCTGTGAGGTCATTACTGGTGACTTTTTCTTCCTGCTTGGGACTCCTGCAGGTGACCATGTTGCAATAACACAAGCCAATGGGTCACTTGCCCGAGTACATCACAGCATCTTAAATATATCAATTTCATGTACAGGATACTCAATTATCCCCATACTTTTTGTAACACTCACATACCCTCATATAGCAAAAAAGCTGATACTTGAGCTGAACTAGAGCAAGACATACTGCAGCACTATTTGTTTGGTGTTCTTTGCCATACCAAGTCATTATGTAATGCTGTCCCTCTTACTACAGTTCATAGGACCCTTACTTGTGGCACAGGCATCTGCTGCATGGAGTTCATCATGTCTGGGGTCTCTTTACCCCAGTAACATTTGACTATGTGCCCCTCTATAGACGAGCCATTCACAGACACAATGGCATGGGCTGCTGACTCATGGGAGTTAAACCTGGACAAACAGAGGGAGAGAGAGAGAGACTAAGGAAACGCTGAACATCATTTCATAAATATCCACTCAGCAATGATGACCACAATGCATGTGTTTGTTAGCAAACAGAGAGGGGGATAAACCATTAGATTCCTTGGCTATTAATGGCTAAACTACTAATAGTACAGTAGACATCTAACATTCATCATGGACTAGAACTGATACAAATGTGTTGCAGCACAGACCTGTAAACAAAATCTGTAGGTGTATGTGATGCATATACGTCACACCATTAAGACATACTCAGTGTCTACAGCAGTGCTGCTTTTTGCTTCCATTTAGTGCTACTGCTCTTGCAGTACAGTTTATGAACCCACTGGAACAACCAGTTTTATATTTTCTCTTTATGTTAAGTGTTTTGGTGTTTTCCTTCTTAATCATGCTAACTGGTGCACATCAAGTTCCCCTGTTCAGGGCAATAAAGTGAACAGAACAAAGTAAAAATCTGTACTCCAGGCTGCAAAAAGTAATCACAATTACACTTGTCTATCATTATGACCAGGGCCGGGGGATCAAGCTCATTCCAAAGAGTTCATTAACCTTTTCTTTCAGCTGTAAACCTTAGCATCACCGTTTGATCAAGCAAAGAAATGAAGAAGAAAACAGAAAACATCTACATACCTGACAAATGAATATCCTTTGTCAGGAAAAACTCTGACTTCCATGATTTGTCCAAAGGGGGAGAAGGTCTGTCTCATTAGTTGCTCTAAAAGACATAAATAATGAGACTCTTAGAGACCGTTTCTGTAAGGGCTGTGTCCTGATAAAGTAACTGCTACCCAGGATACATGTGGATATGCCACATACAGGTGGTCAGCACATTTATAATCAACAAGCAGAAACTAATAGACTGGGCTATGTAGCTATACTTTACCTTTTCCAGCAGTGAAAAGGTAAAGTATAGTATTTCTATACCTACAGTGTAGTTATAGAGTACATCACATGTCTCTTTCATTGAGGTAAACACGATCTGAAGTTTATTTTGGGACAAACTGATGCTTTTCTTTTTTTGTTAAATCTCTGCATTTAAAATGAAGCATGTATGACTATGTTAAACTCACTATGAACTCTAGCAGATGCACTGATGCTTGAGCAGCTTCTTTGAATCTCTCTGCGCTTACTAATAAATATATACTCATTTTAATAATAAAGATTTGACAACCAACAGCAAAAAGCTTTGGCTACCATGGGTAAAGACATTTATGTATTAATTCATAAACTAAATTATGCTTAAAAATTTCCACAAATCAGTAGGACTCCTGAGCAAAACAGTTAAACTCTGAGGTCTATTTATATCAACATATTTGCACTATAGGATTGGGAAAATAAAGAAAGAAATAATTGAAGAGCTCAAGAGCTCACTTTGGCAGCAGACCAGTTCTTGTCTATCACCTACATGATGCTAGCAGCGTTAGCTTGAAAGCTGGGCAGACATTATGCAAGCTTTATTTTACATGTTGGCTCCAAATAAATGTTGAGTTTTAAATTGCCTTCCTCCACAACCAGTGTCTCCTTTGCTCACACAGTGATGGGTTTAATTAGCCTGACACTGAGGAAATCACACTGATCATAACTACTAACTAATTTAATGGCTCATTCGGTTTTGGATAAGGTAAAAATATGCCCTTTTTCAATCTTCTTGCAGTACTGAACATGATGTAAAACCAAAGTTCATACCGAGCAGTGACATTTGTGTATCGTTAAACTCGTATAGGGGTGAGGCGTTTTGGGTTTTTTCCTGCTTTGTTTGAAAGATCATTGACTAATAACGAAAAGCTTAAATATGAGCAGTCATATCCATCTGAATAGCAACAGATCTGCTGTAATTATCATAGTTATGTTGTCAATGGTACTCATATATGTCATTACCCGTCAGTCCTGTGCTGACTCCACCACAATACACAGTGCAGTTACTGGGGCTGGACTGATTCACTACCTCATCAAAAGAGAGATGCTTGGAGTTATCTGGTGAGAAAAGACAAGCTTCTGTTAATGAATCCATCCATCCGTACATATAAGGACACCTGTAAATCTGCATATCTTACAAATCCTGTATAACATACTTTCATGGGTGGTCTTTGGGGCAGGAGGCTTTCTTGTGGCCCAGTTAGTTCGAATCTGTCTGCCTCCTAACCACTGCCCCCCCATGTGCTGAATGGCATTCTCTGCATCCTGGAATGAAGAAAAATAATCTTATTTCATCCACTGGGAGTCTTAACATGAAATCTAAAGTGCACCTCTGCAGAAGCACTGCAAACAAACCAACAAGCAATCTATGTGAAAATGTTAATATACAGAGAGAGAGAGAGAATTCGTAGACACAAAGTGTTTCCGAGCCTCATTAACAGCAATATTAAACTCACATGACGCCTACTTACCCATTTGTTAAAGAAAGACACGAAGCCATAGCCTTTAGATTTCCCTGTAGCCATGTCTTTCACAACACGAGCATCTCTGCAGACAAAAATCACCAAACAGCAGCTTGTCACAAACATTCAGCACAACCAGAAGTCTCTGCTGTAAGAGGACTAGCAGGTCTCTAAATAAGACAATGGGCCCTCTCCTCTGCCTGAGATTTATTTCATTCTTTTCTCAATATATCTAAATGGCAATATGTGTTAACCCAGACTTGATCTTTGATAGTAAACAGTTTGAAACTTACGATATCCTGCCAAATGGACCAAAGGCAGCTTTGACGTCTTCTGTGGTTATTTCTGGGCTGAGGTCGCCAACAAAAACATGAAAATGATCTATTTGGGAGGGAAAATGTGGTTTAGACCCGCTGTGCATTAGAGTACACACTCTGTTTCAAGCTTTATACTTTCCAAGAACCTTAGTTCCTATTAGAGACCGCTGATTGCTATCAGTTTGTTAACAGAGGAAGGACAAAATAAGCATAAAATCAATCAAAAATGAAATGCTTACGTTCTGCAGTACTTATTCAGCAATATTATCACAGGGACTCTTTTAGTGTGTTCAAGTTCAAAACTTCACTTCTTCATATACAAATAGTTTTACTTACTACTTGTGTCTTTTTTCTGGCTGGTTGGTGTCGTGGCCCAGTTGACTTTAACTTCCTGTGAGAAGAGCGGAGAAAAAAAGAAGGCAGGTGGAGTATGTTTACAATATACAGTAAAACCTGGTAATCTCCAATACACAAGTTAATTAAAAGCCAATTTTAAATTAATTGTTTGTTTTTTTAATTTTAAAGCTGATCTTGACTCCAAATAGGCTTTCAATAACCTTAAGGAAAGCTATGCATTTTTATAAAGCCCGCAATATAACAATGAATAATTAAATGAATGATTTAATATAATATGTTAAATATAAATAAAAATTCAAATAGAATATAATGCATACATCTCATCTAAGCAGACTGGTCGCTCAGCACATCTATTTGACTTCTAGGTTAAAGTCCCAGCACTGAACTCATTACTACACCATTCCTGCACCACTTTAATATTCTTTTATCAGCCCCTGGGGTCTCTTAAATGTTGCCGTTTACAATGTTAATTATTTCCTCTATTGTTCTAGATTGTAGGGCTTTATCAAGTTCCTCTGTTTTAGAACACTGTATTAAATTACTGCACTCTGCTTAAAATATTGAAAGCAGAGAGCTCACACTTAACAAAAGAACTATGTAGATTTCCTCAACATAAAGACTGAGTGGCCTGGTGGAACCAGTTTTCATCATATAAAGAAACTGTCATCAGTTGATCAAGTAGCCACCCCTTGTCATTTAGAATATCTAATCAATATTATATGGAATACAGAAATCCACTAGTTTTTCTTTCATGTTAAAAATAACTTTTTTTTCCTCACATTTTCCACAGCAGCCCACCCATCCCCACTCACCCTGTAGATACGATAGCTTACCTTACCCATTATTTTCCTTCCATTCATAGCTGCCAATGAGGCAGCAGCATGCCTGTGGTCATAGAACTCCACGAAGCAGTACGGATCATTTCCAGCTGTCTGTTAATGGGAAATCAAGACTGATTTTAAGTCAAATATTTAACCACTAGAGAAAATAAAAATCACCTAGTATAGATGGATGTGAAAGGTCCGATATAATGGATTACAAGAAGAAGAAAAAAATGACACACTGGCCGAGACTTCCACAAGCAGCGCCATAACCGCTCACGCCACTGCTGAAAGACAGCCACACCACACTGTATACAGCAGAGACAATAGCACTCACATCGACTATCATTTTACAGCTCTTGCAGGGGCCTATCTGTGTGAAGACCTGCAGAATGAGGGGCTCGGTGACATCCCTGGACAGATTCCCCACATACCTGCAAAAGGAGAGAGATGGGGGAGTTGAGCTTTAGTCAAACAGGAAGTAGCATGCAAACAAAGGCTAGTTAACCAGGCTAGCTTACAACCCACAACAATGAATTATAGCAACATAAAAGCCATAAATGAATTGGAACGAAACATTGTCGGGGACAGTGTGTGCTTTACAAAAACAGTCAGTGATTTCACCCCCTCACTGGAGATGTCCCACGCCGTCTCCACGAGCGTTGACGTGGCTTGTCCGCCAGCTAGCTAAAGATACCGCTAACCGGTTTACGGGCCTCGAGCTAAGTGTCTTGGCAGCTAGACACTTTATAAAATACTATCCTTGTTGTTACATTTTCGCTAAAGTGTTTACACTGTCAATAAAACAAAGCGTTTTATTTTAGCTATCATTGCACGCAAAAGGGAGTACTTTCGAAGAATTGACTTGCTAGATGTGTTCGAATGTTTAGGAGGTGCTAGCTAGCATTAGCTAACAATTCACTTTCGTTTGCAAGGAAATTAAGGTTCCGTCTATTTATCCAAATAAACCCAACAAACAAGGAGCTACGTGTGTTGTATTACATCCATGAATTGTAGTATATAATAATAGAAATGAAAAACCCTTAATGACGAGGTTTAAAGGCTTTTAATTGAAACAACAACGTGGAAATATTTCGGACGCGCAGCAGTTAGACGAAACCTTCCCGTTCCAGGGCATAGACAAGGCCGCTGATACTCACAAGGTTCTGGGTTGATCGTCCTCCATCATCAAGGTTCAGTGGTTTCGTCCTGAGATAGCTTTAATCCAGTGACATACAAATGGTTTGTGCTGAACTTAGCGACCCGAACGTAAAGACTAAATCTACTATTTAATAATATATCTGCGGTCGACTCTGCTCTCTCTGGCACACACCGCAGACAGCCTCAGTCTGATGCAAACAATAGGAAGTTGAAGATGGCGGAGGAGCAGCGTCAGCAGCGTCAACCTGCGCGCTGAAATTAAGCCAAAATCAAGCGCTCCTGCTCCCACACACAAAGATGCGCCCCCGCATTTTTATTCTATACGTATGGTTAATACAGGCTTTGAGGAACACATTTTTATTTCTCAGTTCCCGATCATTGCTCAATCCGCTAAAATAAATAGAGCCATCTGGAAATCATATTATGTGAGTAGTAGTCACGATGAAACGTCTAAATATTTTAAAGGGTACATTTGACTGTCAAACATTTTGATCACATTAAAAATGTCTTGAGATTTAATCGCCGTTGTAAAAGAGGCGTGCGCCGCCCGGGAATCGAACCCGGGTCGCAAGAATGGGAATCTTGCATGATACCACTACACCAGCGGCGCTGCTGAAGAGAGGTCCGGGAACGGGATATATGAAGGCTGCTGAATCAGTTGATGTTTATTGAAGGGAGAGGTAAATGTCGTCAATATGATTGAAGACGTTTCGGTAAGTTTGCTTGTCCAAAAAGCAAAAAAAAGAGATTAAACCAAGATTGAACAACAGTCAGAATTAGCAGAGTGAGCAGAGCTACTGTAGCTCGGTTTATGGACTTGAATTAGGAGGGATAAGAAAAGTGACAGCAATTGACTGCAATCTGCAATCTACTGACATCTAATGGTGAGATTTTACATGCTGTAACTTTAATAAAAATAGAAAATAATAAGTCACCTCCTCTACAAAGATGACATCAAGGTGTATGCCAAGAGTGAACAAGACATCGATTCACTGATACACACCACCAAGATATACACCAACGACATCAGAATATTGTTCGGACTGGAGAAGTGTAGTCCGATGATAACAAATAGAGGGAAGGTATAGAACTGAGGGGATCGAACTACCAGAAGGCAACATTGCAGACACTGAGGACAGCTACAAGTACCTGGGGATCCCACAGGCAAATGGAAACCACGAAGAGGCCACTAGGAAGGCTGCAACCACCAAGTACCTGCAGAGGGTCAGGCAAGTCCTGAGGAGTCAGCTGAACAGTAAGAACAAGATCTGGTCTATCAACACCTACGCCCTACCCATAATCAGGTACTCTGCTGGGATAATAAGTTTGCCAAAGGAGGAGATAGAAGCCACTGACATCAAGACAAGGAAAATCCTTACCATGCATGGAGGGTTTCACCCCAAGTCCACCACCCTGAGGCTGTACGCCAAGCGGAAGGAAGGAGGCCGGGGATTAGTGAGTGTCAGCACCACGGTCCAGGAGAGACAATGAACATCCATGAATACATCCGGAAGATGGCCCCAACTGACCGCATGCAGACAGCAGAAACCCAAGAAAGAGGACAAAGAGGAGGAAACATCATGGAAGGACAGGCCCCTGCACAGTGTGTACCACCGGCAGATAGAGAAGGTGGCTTACATCCAGAAATCCTATCAGTGGCTGGACAAAGCTGGACTGAAAGACAGCACAGAGGCACTAATCATGGCAGCACAGGAACAAGCTCTGAGCACAAGATCCATAGAGGCTGGGGACTATCACACCAGGCAAGACCCCAGGTGCAGGCTGTGTAAAAATGCCCCTGAGACAATCCAGCACATAAAAGCAGGGTGAAAGATGCTAGCAGGCAGGGCATACATGGAACGCCATAACCAAGTGGCTGACATCTGTGCCGATTGCCAAATATGGCCTGGAAGTCCCGAGGTCAAAATGGGAGACGCCCCCAAGGGTGGTGGAGAATGACCGAGCTAAGATCCTGTGGGACTTCCAGATACAAACAGACAAAATTGTTGTGGCTAACCAACTTAGTCCATACAAATGTGGATTCCATAGAGGTAGGTGGGGTAAAGATGAGTGAGAGTGTAAATGGTGTGAAAGTGATGGGAGTTGTATACACTAACAAGCCAGATTCCATGACTGCCACTTGAAATCTTATTGAAGAAAACACATTCAGCTGATCCCACCTAAAATCAGTTCAGTTACCCTTCAGGTAGCCTTCTTCTTTTCAATACTAAGATACTACATTTATGGATGAAAATAGTAAATACTGATGGTAGGCCTTCTTGAAATGAAATATTTACTACGTGAGTCCAAAACCTTTAAATTAATACTTTAAAAATGCCTGGAAAAAAGGTGTCAGAATAAAGAAAATTCCAAATTGTGTGGTATTCTAGGCTGTATCCATATAGAGGTCAGGTAGAATAAATCAGAAACCCTCTAAATCTGCTCTGTTTCTGTTCATAAAGTCTAAAATCCTTGCATCTTATTTATAAGCACAGTCCCAGCTCATTTACCATGGCATGCTTATTGGGTTTATGTGGTCATGGGTCTAAAGCAGAATGAAGAGGCTTGGAAATTAGGCTTAGACACTCATAAGCAAATCAAAGGCCACAGAAAAAGTCTGGTGCACAGCAATGTGGTGAGGGAAATGGAACACTAAAGCAAAGGGGAGGATTCTATATTATAAACAATAAGATTATTTCAGAAATAAGAAATGTAGATAAAGCAGGGAAACAATACAAAAAAAGAATATTTTAACTTAGAATGAATCTTACTGGTCTGTGTGAACACTGTTAGGCTGAAAATGAGATCGCTATTTAGGCTAAAATGAACCTTAACCTCCAAAGACCTGAACTCTTCCACAGCATGCATTTTTAATTTCTCTTTGATATTTGGGCTGATTGGGACCTGATGAATGTAAAAACAAAGAATTATCAGCGTTTTGTTTTGTTTTTTTTACCTAATTTTTGTTTCTAAGAAAAATGAGAGCCACATATGAGGATATTCGCCCTCATATCCACATATGAGGATATTCGTTTAAAATTTTGATAGAACAGTACCAGTATAATGTCCTCATAAGTGGATATCAGGCCCTTGTAGAGCAAAATTGAGTATTTTGGTCTAAATAACCCAAAATGTGATGTCCACATATGTGGACGCCAGGTCCTAGGAGGTTGAAGTTGTGTGGACATGTTTAATGTTCTTTAAGAGACAGTATTTATGGGCGCAATAAAATACTGTATAAAATAGTTTCTTTTGTTTTGTATTAATTTTGTGTCTGTTTGTTTTTCCGTTTTTGTGTTTTGAGTCATTGGGTAGGATTTGTACAGACTGCGATCCACATTCCGAAGCAGAGGTGGCGCTAATGCAACCTCAACGATGACATAATCAACAACACAGGAGCCAACAGTGCAACGCTCTAGAGCGGAGGGAGAAGAAGAAGCATTCCATTTCGGGGTAAGCATGGCTGCTTCTGCTGGTTGTGATCATTACATTCGAAGCTGCTTATTGAAAGTGAGTAAAATGCTTTAAAAAATGTTCATACATTTGTCTTAAATATACGGTGCCAAGTTATAACTGTGCTATAACGATTATGTCGTCGGTATATCTCTGCTAGAGACGGTCATAGTTAGCTAGCTAGCTAGTTATTTAGTCTTCAGCCGGTAAACGTCGCTGTAACAGGGTTAAATAATAATAAATGTTTCAGACGGCATGATTTTGCATAATATCTGCACGGCGTTGTTGAAGCGAGGGGCTTGAGAGTTTCTGGAGCTTTTCTCGCCTCCTTCCCTCCGGTCTTAGTCCTTCCCATCATAATTACGCGCGGAGGAGACAAGGAAGCCTGCTCCCTCTCACATTTGACAAATAGGAAAAATGAGAGTTTATGTATTTAGCGCAAAAGAGCACAAAACTGAATAGAATTTAAAATTGTTGCCTTCCTAATCGGTTGTACTTGGCCTTGACAGAAAACGTCAGGGGGGGGTCAAGGAAAGGCGTGGGGAATTTATCATTTATTTTATATACGTTTTAATTACGTAACCTTTACACACTGTTTATATTTAAATCTTTTACATTGTGTCCAAATTTGATGTACAGATCTATTAAAAGTGTGTAAACAGCCTATCTGACGTTTGATAAGTTGATGACTCATCTTTATATTTTCAAACAGCAGGGAGAATGTACTTTTTTTTTTTTTAGGTCTTGGAGCCAAAACGTCTGATGCCACACGATATCATGTCCTGTTTTACCTAACACGTGACGTGACAAATATATTTTATCCTCATGTCCTCATTGCCAATTTTTAATTAATTACTTAAGGGGTGGTCAGGCCGTGTCATTAGTATGGAAGCTCTTCACTGTGAGCCAAGACCTTTATAACAGCACGCCTAATCAGACACTTGATTAGTAGCTGAACATGGACATGTTGGCTAAAGCTGTTCAGAGTTCAGTCAGCCAGCAGCCTGGGTATGAGAATCCAAACAGCTCCAGTTATCAGGGGAATTTATAAATGTTGTTTTGTTATATATCACTGGCTTTTGTTTGATAAGGTCAAATATGTCAAATAAAGGTGGGTGTACTGCAGCAAATTGTTATTTAATTATTTGTACTTCTTTCCAGTAGCAGAGCATTTTTTCAGTTGTTTAAGAGAGAGGGGCTTCTTGACTTACTGCTGTTCGGGAGAAATTTAAAGTTTATTCATATATACACATGCATATCATATTTTCAGACACACACATAATTTCCATGACAGTGCCAAGCTCCCTCTTGAACTTTGTCAGCACTGTTTAATAAAGAATTTTCAGAATAAGGATTACATTTAGGCGCGTGCACACACACACACACACACACACACACACACACACACACACACACACACACATGCTTAGTGACTTATTGCTACAGCTACACAAACTGTGATAGGACTACTATATGGGCTCAAATTGTAGTCATAAATATTTTGTACTTGTAAATCAGGATTTTTATGTGTAAAAAGAATTTGTGTGTGTGTAAAACAGATTTGTGTGTGGACTTAGCCAAAAAAATACGTGTGAAACTCTGCACTCAAGTTTCAAGTTACAAGTATGAATTTTGACCCGGTTTTTTTTTTGTTCCTTTCATCTGATTGGCCAATGTCATGTCAATCACAAATTTAACTATCCAATCAGAGAACAGGTGGGTTTGGCTATTGGAGGGGTGCTTTATGGAGCTTTAGGTCCTTGAATGGAATAAATGCCCTTTTATTGAATATTTGAAGAACCAGCAAAGAAACCAGAAACTCTTTTAGAGGACATAAAGTCAGAGATAGAAAAGACAAGGAGCAGGTGCATCTAGTACAGGTAGAGCTGCTGCAAAAACACACAGAGCTCAGCAGCCAGCGCAACAAGTTCTGGATCCTTGGCTTTTAGTTAGCAGTTAGCATTAGCAGCACATCCTGCGTCCGATGTGAAAGGACCTTTATGCTGCGCACTGTGACTCACAGCCATGGTCCCGGGTCAGCCCTGACTTTGTGTTAAACTAATCCTAAAGTAATAATGGTATTTCTAACCACTGATATACCACAACTTTATCCTTTCAACAGCTACTGAAAGTTTGGGGACCTAGCTT
This sequence comes from Pundamilia nyererei, assembly GCF_000239375.1. Lineage (NCBI taxonomy): Eukaryota > Metazoa > Chordata > Actinopteri > Cichliformes > Cichlidae > Pundamilia > Pundamilia nyererei. The sequence goes on along the minus strand of NW_005187573.1, from coordinate 863,421 downwards.
GTATAGGATATTTATATAGAGATCCTCCAGCTTCAAACTGTATTACCCTTCAAGGACCTGCAGTTCAAAAAAGCGCCCCTCCGACAGCCAAACCCACCTGTTCTCTGATTGGATAGTTAAATTTGTGATTGACATGACATTGGCCAATCAGATGAAAGAAAGAAATATGGTTCAAAATTCGTACTTGTAACTTGAAACTTGAGTTTCACACGTATTTTTTGGCTAAGTCCACACACAAATCTTTTTTATGCACACACAAATTCTTTTTACAGTAACAAATCTGTTTTACACACACACAAATTCTTTTTACACATACAAATCCGGATTTGCAAGTACAAAATATTTATGACCACAATTTGAGCTCATACTACTATACCCATCCCTGTCTGTGCCCTGTGTAATCGCGTTTCTGCTGTACTGCAGGCACCTTGCTGCGGTAAACTGTACGTGTGTCGGCTGTGCCACGATGCAGAGGAGAACCACCAGATGGATCGATTCAAAGTCAGAGAGGTGCAGTGCTCAGCGTGTCTGACGGTGCAGCAGGTAACTGAGGAAAAGCTAGTTAACGTGTTTGAGCTCCACCGTCGGTTACAGCAGGACGTCTCGATGTCACCTTAGTGCTTGAGTTGTACTTTTGATTATGGTTAGCTCGGATGAAGGGAAAAAGCTGTACAAATGTTATACTTTTGTAGACACAGCAGACTTGTCAGCAATGTCATTTGCTGTTTGGGGAGTATTACTGCGACATTTGCCACTTGTTCGACAAAGACAAGAAGCAGTACCACTGTCAGCCCTGTGGAATCTGCAGGTAAGAAACTGATTCAATATATTTCATGTTTATAGTGTCTAAATATTTCTATGTGTAACTTTAGTAGTAATAATAGGGCTGCTCGATTATGGCAAAAATGATAATCACGATTATTTTCACTGAAATTGAGATCACGATTATTTGACGATATTTATTTCGTCCGCCAGAGCTTATATTATTTTTTTTTACATGCTGTAGTGCCATTTGTGGGAGCATTTCACGTTGCTATACATCAATACAACTGTTATAGCCCATATTTTTAAAATGTGTATGTATTAAGTCCATAGTAACTACATTAATTGCAAAAAAGTGCAATAAACTACAAAAAAAAATTGAAAATCGTTTTTGTTTTGTTTTTTTACATATATTTCTACTTGGAGAAATTTAAGAGGTTTATCCCTCAAAACTTTAAATACAAAAAAGTTGCAAAAAATAGTTTACAACAGCAGGAAATTTATTTTGAGTGTCTTCATAGTTTTATTTTTGGAGATACAGCAATTTTTATATACTGCAGGAAAAACAATCCTATGATGCAAATTTGCAAAGAATGTGCATGTGCATCAAAATAAACTATTTCCAGCAGTGCAATTCGAGTTCTAAGGCCTACAAGTAAAAAAACTACATTTTCCGCGAAAATGACGTCACTTCGCGTTGACGTCTTTTTCAATGTGGGAAGTGTTATGAACAACTGATCGGATCGGCAAAGCGTGTTTCTGGAATATTATGTTTTTGTTCCTGCAAGCGCTTTTTATGCAATTTTTGCAAAGCTATATGTGGAAGGAAACCGTGACCTAGGACAAGCTGATGGCATAAGATGTAACTCCTCTGGTTTCATCTGGAAAAAAATTTATTGTGCTAGCTTAGCGGTTCAGGTTCTACAGGGATTTAAAAATAGTTATACAAAACAAGCATGCTGCTCTGATCGGCTTTAAAGGGTTAAGAATAACAATGTATTGAATAATGACTTTAAAAAATAATATAAAATAGTGTGCAAATACTGATAACAGTGCAAATGTTTGCAATATAAGAAATAAATGAAAAATGTGAACTTTGCAGTGTTGCTCTGTGGTGCAGCTACGACACCATAGCAAAGTTTACACACTATGTCTACTTGATCCACATCTGACTCCGCGAACCCATAATGTTTCCACACCACTGAAGTTTTTTTTCTTTACCTTTCTTTTCAACCAACGGCAGTCACTCTCCTCTCCAAATAACTTCTGCTTAGCTTTCCGAGCTTCCCTCGGGTCCTCTTAATTGTTGTGACGGGTGTTCGAAATGCAGAGCAGTGCGCTTGATTTGCCACACGGAGCAGCGCGAGACTAAAGCATGAGGGAGGGGCTAATAATCGGCTCAGTCATTTTTAATGATCGTTGAAAGCCCAGATCGTAATCGTGATTAAAATTCGATTAATTGAGCAGCCCTAAGTAATAATGATACGGGTACTGGGGAAATGTCTTCTTAACGTTCCCCACAAAATTTTCCCATTTTTCTTAATTCATTAAGAAACTGTCAGAGATAAAAATCACAGTGTTGTGTTATCATGCTGATATTTCACTGTTCCCGAAACACGTGATGGCAAAATTTGTCATTTAGTGAGTTTTCAAATGTGCCTCTACAGGATTGGGCCCAGAGAGAAGTACTTTCACTGCGAGAAGTGCAATTTGTGTTTAGCTCAGGATCTGCAAGGAAACCACAAGGTGACTATCGCTGTGTTCCTGACTCGCCTACATCTATCTGTATGTTGAGCCCTCACAGTTTTAATTTCCCTTTATTTTCTATGTTTCAGTGTGTTGAAAATGTTTCAAGGCAGAACTGTCCTGTCTGCATGGAGGTAACAGCATTAATAGGATAGAAGGCGAGGAGAATGGTGGCTCTTTTTTTAATCTGTTTTCTCCAGAGTTTAATATATATTTCTTTCTTTTTTTTAATGTTTTTTAATGCAGGATATTCACACATCCAGGATTGGAGCTCACGTTCTTCCATGTGGCCATCTTCTACACAAGTAGGATTCCTTACTCTCTGGATACTGTCAGCTCAGGGTTATGGGGTTTAATAGTGTATTTTTTAATTTCTACCAGTGGCACAAAATGATATTTAAAAAAACACACTGGGCATTTTTCCCACTTCCAACACAAAAAGTCTTTTACATCTTAATCTTTAATAATGACTGATTTTACTTTACTGGAATTAGTCCTGTTAGACTGATTTGGTGACTTATCCGGTTTTTTTTCTGTGTGAAATATCTCACCTACACGACTATGCTGGTGGAAAAATAGTTACAGTCTAATATCAAAATCAGGTCAACACTCCTGTTTCTCCTATTTGCTGCTGCTGATAGTTCAGTGTCGCTGCTCACACACACACACGCACAAATTAACTTGAAAGCATCCAGAAGTCTGTGGAAAATTTGTGACAGAAAACTATAGTGAAGCACACTCTCATTTATTATTATGACTCTTTTAATAATATGAATGTTTAATGCATGTGTAGGGAAATGAATCACAGATATTTGAGTAGGATCAGGCACCTATCTGACCAAAATGTCAAATAGGTGCCTGATTGCAACACTGTCAGTTTGACAGTATCTGTTCACAGACAAACACATAGTACTCAAAACTACCTTTGTAGTATATCCTGCTGCCACAGTCTCCAAGAACACAATTTTGCAGTAATGACAAAACAGACTCAGCACTGACAAACTGACTGCAGATTAAAATATCTTCATGATCTATTGTGGCATAATAGTAACAATGCGTTTGTTCACCCTCTTCTACAGGACCTGCTTTGATGACATGATCAGAACAGGGTATGTTTAATGAACTCCTTTTTCTGGTAAAATAAGATGTTGTTGTAATTAAGGGACCGGGTTATAGTCTGCTTTTTGCCCCTCAGCCGTAAAAGGCTGACGGAGTATTGTTGTCGCCCTGCTAAGCATGCAGGATGTGTCGACACAAGTTTGTAAACGAGACCATGTAAGATTTTGAAATTGATACAGTAGTTCCATCTACTAAAAAATCTCAGATAAGTTTGAATCTCAGTGACCTTGACGTCAAGGTCAGAGGTCAGGTTTTTGTGCAGGCTTCTGTAATTTGTAAAAGCTTGTCCAATCTACCTGGTATAGAGCAAAAACGGTTTCTGATCAGCTTTTTAAAGGCTACATTGTGGCAATGTAGGGATTTTTGTGTCCTCTTATTTGATTGCTAGTGGCCTTCCATATTATTGTTTTTTTCCCTCCCCTGTGTTTGTTTCAGAGCTTATCGCTGCCCACTGTGCATGCACAGTGCTTGTGACATGCAGAACCACTGGAAGGAGATAGATAAAGAGATCGCCCAGTCACCAATGCCCACTGAGTACCAAGGAGCAATGGTCAAAGTAGGCCTTCGATAACACAATAAAATGCTGGTGCATTTATCTAAATGTGAATATGAAACCGATATTTGTTCTGTTTGATGATTTATTTTTTATTTTTTTAATGTCCTTACTGCAGATTATGTGTAACGACTGCCAAGCTCACTGTACGGTGCCTTTCCATGTGCTGGGAATGAAGTGCACCAGCTGCGGCTCGTACAACACAGCGCAGGATGGAGGACTCATCCAGCTGCAGCAGCCCGAGCAGAACATGGAGCCACAGCAGCACGATCAACAGTAGCTTCCACACAACATTAAGAATACATGCTTGACCAAAACCGAAGGCATGTGATGTAGTAACGAGCATCTAGGGTAAAGCTAGACTGAGCCGGCTTCTCCAGTTTGTACATACAAAAATGTATTTATCTATTTTCCCTACCTGCTAACGTTCATCGTGGATGGAATTTTTCCCAGGATCCACTTGGTGGGAATCACTGGATAGGATCACCATACTTACAAAGAAAGACAATTTAGAAGCATAGTCCGTATGACCTGCATGTTTATAGGAGGCGGCACGATTGAATCATTCAAAGCCACGCAGGTGATGGTGACAGTGGTGTGCAGTTGTGGTTAGTTAGCCTGATACATCTGGTGTATGTGCCATAAATCTTATTTAAATGATCTGAGTAAGATAAAGTGTTAACTAATGTGTGTTTGTCATTGGCATTGGTCAGCCTGTGCTGTTACTTGCATAGTCTCCCTGTTAGTCAGATATTTAACAGATGGCATTGTTTCTTCATTAGAGTTCTAAATACATATTTTAGTTTATCATTGTGGATCTCCCTCTCTATGATTTTTAGTTGGAACTTGCTACAAGGGTTGAAAATGGTTTATTGTATAAAATTCTAGTTCAAATCATGCATATCTTAAAAAAAGGCTCATTATATATAAACTTGATGATCTATCTTTAAAGCTTTGTCTTTAAAGCTGTCATCAAACCCCACTTATAATTGTAAAATACTATATGTGCAATCTGAAATTTAAAAAACTAAATTACATACAAATGGAAATATATGTGAATTAAATTTAGATGGCTTTGCAATGCTCCACAGCTAGCCAACATCCTGTATAATTTCTGTTGTGCCCACAGACTGTATATTAAAGAAAGATGCATGTAACCTCAAAGATTTCAAAAGCGGAGTCTGTGAGGAAGTGCCTTGAATTTGCTTTCTTTCTACTGACCAGCAGGGGGCGACGTCTGTTTGCAAAAAGAAGTCAGACTGCAAAAACATCAAGACAGCAGCTGCCAAAATGCTGAGGATGAGAATTCGGTCTTTTATATACAGTCTGTGGTTGTGGCTGCTGTGATAAATGGCCCTTGATTATTTTTGCATGTTTTCCCCTTGCAGGTATCAGGTTTGCTGAACTGTACTCTGACTGTACCACTGTTCAAAAGTTGAATAAAGAAACGAACTAATTTTTGCCTCTTTTTTTATTAAAACCACCTTATAGAACATCACATCAGTTTTTTTTTTTATCACACTGTTTCACCAAAACGCAGCAAACCTTCACCATCTTATCCAGGAGGGTCACCTC
>NW_005187573.1:853242-853751 GCF_000239375.1 Pundamilia nyererei | reverse complement strand
AGTCCAAGTCATGTGACTCGAGTCCACACCTCTGGAGGACAGACTCATTAAATGAGGAGAAGGAAATTTCTGGGATTGGAAATCCTTTGTTTTTGATGCCTTTTGTTAAAATGAGTGGTTCTAATAATTTTCTTGCACACCTTGCAAATGTGCTTATAATGAGTTGGAACTCGGTCTTTTGACGGTCATAAGCTTCGTTCAGCGTGATGGTCCGGACTGATAAAGTGTAGGAAAATGCCTTGAGTGCAGAGGGCTAAATGCAAACACGCTTACACACACATAGGATATGATTAGAATAAGTCCCTGGCATGAATCTGGCATTAATATTTGACATCACAACAGAGATGAATCTGGCAGTGATATTTGACATCACAACAGTAACACAACAATAATAGCTCAGCGCCTAGAGCTCCTCATAGAGCAAAATAGAAGGATTAATGCTAGGATGGAGAAACTTGAATGGGAGTTGAGTGCACTAACTGAAGAGAATGCGACTGAAAGGAGGCGTG
>NW_005187573.1:842595-851242 GCF_000239375.1 Pundamilia nyererei | reverse complement strand
TTTATTGGAACCGAAGAATGAACGTTTTGCGGTGCTGCAAATGCTTGCATTTGATGCAGTACTTGGATTGTTTTGCCACGAGTTACCGGCATGCAATGCACGAAAGTCACGTGGTCTGTCAATCTCTATAGCCAAACCCCTCCACGAACTCACTAAGAAGTATGCCTGTCCGCCTGGCACTTTAGCCTAAAAGTTATTCTTTCCATAACAAAAATATTATATATCACATCAATCCATTCATCTATGGTAGGAATATCCTCTTTAATCCAAAGGCGAGTTATGGCCTTTTTGCAAGCTACCGACAGCACACTGAACAAATACTTATCCGGTTTGCATAGATTAAGACTCTCTAGGTTGCCTAGGTACAATAATGCAAAATGAAATTGTATTTTCTTTTGGAAGATTGTTTCCATGACCTTATGTATTTCCTTCCAAAATGTGAAAATGATTTGCTGTTGCATGTCCACAATGCCTCCAGCATGTTGTGTTCTGAGAATAATTGGATTTTTGGGCTGGGGTAATAAAATAACGAAATACATTCTTCCAGCTGAATTCCCTCCACGAGGGGGAGCTTGTTACTGACCACTGCTGCCTACAAATCCCGTCCCATTCCTCTGCTGTTAAGAATAGATTGCTCTCTGTTTCCCATCTTCCTTTAACATATCTTGTATCATGATCCCGTAGATTGATCAGTGAACAATATAATTTGTAAATGATTTTTTGATAGGGTCCATCTCTATATGCATTCTCGAATATATTTATAATCTCTTCATTCCCAGTCGATAACTTAGAATTTTTTAGCTTTTTTTAGAAACACACACTTCTTACCGAAGAAATGAATATTATTTTACAGTTATTATTTCACTCATGTCTGTCCCGTCTGTAACATCTGAAAATAAAATATAATAAATAATAAAAACAAAGATCGACCAAATAAAAAACAAACAAACAAAAAAACAAACAAAAAAAACACCACTCATTTTACTAAACAGTTCACCGGATTTGAGACAAACATTTAATCAGTTTAATTTTCAGCTGTTTATTAATTTATTTATTGTGACTGTACTTTTGTTATTGCAACAGCTTTAGATGTGTTTATTGTATATATACAGCATATACATTAGCACCATTTTTCCCCCCCATTTGCCAAGGTTGAGGGCAAAGTAAAAGCCATGTGTAGTTAGGACATCTATATAAGTATCAAGTCAAGGTTGTGTATATGTACAGCCATAGTGTGGTCTGTCCTGGTCACCTAGGCTGAACTCAAACTTAAATGAACAACAATTTCTGTGTTCTGTTGGGGATCAAATGCTGTCTCCTCTAGGTGGATCTGGCTCAGCAGTTGTGACCTGGAAAGTGAAACAGACAGGACCACCATCTAGTGTTGTTCCAATAGGGAGTATCAGTGGTGGGGCTGTAGGTGTTGGTTGGATGACACATGTAGGAAAGGGTGGAGTGACACCCTGGGTGGATCCTTGGTATGTGGTAATGACTTGTGGTTGAATTGTACCTATGACTACACCAGTCTCTGAAAGCCCTGAAGGATGCGTGTTTGGTAGAATGTGGGTAGGGTTAACAGCGTTAACAGAGTCCTTTGTGGGACCAGAATTGGGCACATCTAAAGAAACATCAACGCTCATCGCAGTATGAGACGGATCTGGCACAAGTTGTAAAGCATCTGGGTCAGCAGAGGTTTGTGGGTCTTCAGGAGAAGTGGCCAGAGAAGGTCCTGCATCTGCAGAGGGAAGCGGTGCTGCATCCAGGGGGTTCTCTGTAGCATCCGGCGTATTTGACTGCAGGGTTTCCTGTGAAGACCTATCATTAGTGGTGGTCTCTTCTGATGAACTGGATTCACTGGACTCTGATGACTTGGGTGAATCCTCACTTTCTTTCAGATGGACCTGTTTTATAATGAAACTGTCACAAATCCACCAATCTTTGCTATACAGTGGGAAAATGTAGCAGTAAAGTAGTATAGCTACTCACTGGTTTAGCTGTCACTAGAGTCACCATGAGGACAGCGCAGAGGGTGGCCCTCAGGACTGCCATTGCTGTCCTTCCTGTATTTGCTGAAACAAACTAAAAGAACCATATTGGTAAACTGGTAGTGTGTACATCGAGAGACAAACAGAGTACCTTCTTCTTGGTTCAGTTAAAAATGATTTCCACCTCAAATATTGTTAAAAAAGACATTTCTGGAATCATGTTTGTAGTGGCACAGATCTTTTTTCTTTTTTGGGGGGAGGGGTTGATTTACATTTAAATTTGTCAACCCTTTGCTAACATTGCCTTTAACTGTCTCAAGCATAAAATTCATTAAGTTTTAAATGAGGGTATTGCTGCATCCACTAATCTATTACTATTTGAAGGAATTAAAGAGTAACACAAGTAAACATTTTAGAATTCAATTTAAATGCATTATTGAATGTTAGTAAAGTTGTTCAACATCTTGAACTACAACAAGTTCAGTAAAGTGAAATGCTAAGTTATGATTGAGAACCTACCTTAATGGTTGAGTGTCCTCACCATAGAAACGCTCCAGACTGATTACAGTAAATTCTCACTTCTGCTCAGTCCTCAGCAAACAATAGAACATCTGGGTTGGCCTTCTTTTTATATAGCCGTGGAAATGTGTGGGTACCGGGCCATCATTGGGTTCCTGTTCCTGGCAATATATTATGCACTGTAGTGCTGATTCCTAAAACCATGAAAGCTAAATCACCAAACACCCCCAGCTAAACTGAAATGACAGATCGCTAAAAATTCTAGGACAATGGTTGTAGAAGAATAAGTCCACCAGAAGTGCCTATTCATAAGCACAGTAAACATGTGTTTTGTGGTATTGGTTTAAACAATGGTTTAGAATTTAAATAGATGCAAAATACCTAAGGAATGTTAGACAAAGTTTCATGCATAGTGTTTGCACTGAGTGCAAAAGTACTAACGTGATTTGGATTGTTTTGATGTTCCATAGTATTAATTAAATATCCAGCGTCTCCGCAGACACTGAAACAACATATTCTATATGGACACCGTTTTGTCTCCCTGTGTTTTACAGAACAGTCAAATAAGACAATTCAGGTGAGTAAGGATCACTGCAATTCATTGTTTCCTAGCTGATTGTGACATCACCATGAAGACTACAAAGCCTTGCAGAGTGTCTGTCCACAAGTGTTACAAACCATATGTCTCCTAAATACCTAAATAAAACATTAATCATGATAACAATAATAGCTTCAACTGTGTGCCATGACACTTAAAAGTGACATTTCTGATCATTTACAGTCCTCTGTAGTCTTAAGCCACCACATTTCTTTGTTTTGCATACAGTGAGCCAGACTAGTAATTTTTAAAATGTGATCTCTAGCAAAAGTTCGAGGTTTTCTGAAGGAGTTCCATTTGCTGCTTTTCCCCCACTCAATTTTAGTTCAGTATCTGTCCATTTTTAGAAGATTTTGTTTCCTTAGCTACGAGCCATTCAAGAGTTGAAAACACCTACACAACAGAAAATGTAGCAAAATACCAGTTTTGTTGTATTGTAAGGCACATTGTTACTAACAGCTTGTTGCCCCCCCCCCCCAAAAAAGTAATTTCTTTAGTTGAATCTACAAAAATAAAATGCTAAGGACAAAAGTTTGAGAGGCGTACATTGTAGTTTTGCAACAAAAAGCTGCTAGCCAGAAACTGGACATAAATCAACATGGTGTGTGACGATGAAAAATGGAAGGAACTGGAGGAGAAAAAAGTGAAAGACCAAAGAAGCCAATCTTTAAAGAAGAAAAGTCTGAGGTATGCCAAATTATACAAGTGGACAGGGAAAATCTGACAATATTCATCAATGAGTGATAAATCAAACTGCTGTCAATGTGTATGCTGGTAGTAAGGAGAAGAGTACAACAGTGTTTGTAAAACAGAGGCTCTGTCATGGTTTCGTGCTACATTTCAGCCAGTGTTTGAGAGCTTGTCCAAAAAAAAACAAACAAAAAAAAAAAAAACCCACAGAATTATGAGGAAAGTACAGTCAGATTTTGACAATGATCATGTGTCACACCAAATACTGACGTTTAAGTTTGCTAGAATTCTACAAACAATGTCTTTGCCTCGTATCATTTTTCCTTTGCATTCACAAGTTTCATTATGTCACAGCACCCATTTCCTATGTTCCTAGGAAAATCTTGTGAAATTAGGGCTGGGTCAAGACTTTTGCACCGTAGTTATTTCAGTTTAAGTAATAGTCCCCCCCTTTACACAACTGTAAAGGTCTTTTAGTCAAAACAAGGCATTAAAGTCAGACTTGCACTCACATTTTACCATCTATTATAATCCAAGTGTTCATGCTTATTCATGTCAAACTTCACAATGATGGTCTAACAGTAAACAACCTGAAATAACATGACAGGAAACTGTGGAAAATGCAGACTGTTTATTTAAAACATCACTTGTTCATAAATCAGCTCGATTCCACAGAGGATACGGCTTCCAACAAAGCAACAAAACGGGAAGCTGCTGGTTTAAGGGAGGTCCACCTCTGGCTTTTCTGCTGAGGCAGTATGGGATGTGGGAATGGTCTCCGCTTTGCTCTCCAGGTCAGTCATGCTCATCTCCTTGCCTGCTGATGGTCCAGTTCCCCTGCAGCAAGAACATGTTTAATTCTGTGATGCAGAAAAGCTCTGTTCTCAAACTGTAGAGACACCAAGTTATTTTCGCTAAAAGTCTGAATAAGAATCAAGTTCCTGACTTTGTTTTTAAATGAAAATGATGCACCATCCATAACCACACTAACTTGGCAAAAATTAGATTATCCAAACGTAACAGCATAGTCTAGACTGGATAATTGAATCAGTGAATTACTATGCAAATTGTGCTGAGATTCATGGCCCAGAGACTGAAGCCTGCTCACTTTTCTTATAAACCATGTTGGATTTTCTCTCAAATATTATGGTAGCAACACTACATTGCATTGGTTCAGTAGCAGACAAATGGACAGGACAAACATTTTTACTCCCGTTGACATCATTCCAAGTGGTTACGCCCAGTTTTAGCTTTGTAGTCACAGGAAAATATCCTAATGCAAAGATACTGTATATGGAAGGTGGGCAGACCATATAAGAAATGGAACCTGCTATCATGAAATCACCACTTTGTTTATGAAGTCTCATATGAAACCTAAGATGTGCATTTTTTGTTTTGACCATCTTGGCATTTTCATTGTACAGTGGTCCACCTTTCCCAGCTTCAGTGATTTTTTTGCAATTTTGCATGTTTTTTATTTTTTTATTTTTTTTTTACAGCGCGATGTCCTGATCGGCTGTAGGCCATTCTCAATCTCCTCCGTGCCACGTCTCCTGCACAGTTCAGAATGCGTTCAGCTTGTCAAATTCTCATAAATCTTGGAAGTGCTGTACTGTATGTTTGCAAGTTTTCTGACAAAACGTTTTGCAGCGTCAAAGGCAACCGTGGGTGCCTTTGGTTTCATTCTATAATACTGGACTTATTGTTCTACGAATGTATGAACTTTTCTCTCTTGTTTAAATACTCTCAAAGTGTGAAAATGTTCATGCCTGTCTGAGAAAAGTGTATAAAGTGTGTAGTGAGGGGGTTTTATGACCTTAAAACAAATAAAAATAAAGTTGGCTTATTCACGGATTTCACCTATCGCGGGCTATTTTTAGAACTCAACTCCCGCGATAAATGAGGGACCACTGTACAATGAAAATAAAGGCTTATTCTATTCCATTTTGAAACCAGATGTGCCGACTAAGGGATTGATATGGCATTTTAAAACCCACACGCTTGAGATTATTCCAAATCCAAACAGATTTTTCACAAATGGACATCCGTTCTTGCAGATCACCACTATCCTTGTTTGCTATATATGCTTAATTGAGAGCCAATAGAACTAACCTCCAATTAAACAGATTTCAAGTTATAAAATCAATATAGTAATAATATTTTAATCCACATCTAATAACGTTGATATAAATGCCATCCTGAGCGTTAGCATTCTGTTGCTAGCATTTCACACCATATAGCCACTGTGCCCAAGTCTTAGAGCTGCTATTAGAAGAGCTGTAAAATAATTATCACATCAAACCACCAGTAGGTTAATGTGTGCAAATGCTTCCCAGTAAGGTGTACAAAACTAAACATTGCTGCAACCCAAGGATACCATCTCCTATTGCAAAGGGACAAATGTTGCCAAGTCTTGTAGCCCACCCACACCAAAACCCACGGAGAGAGAGAGAGAGCAAGGAAAAAGTTAAATTTGAGATTTAAATAAAGAAAAAAAAACCTTAAGTTGGCACTCTTCTTCCTCTTCACCAGCACTATTACAACAATGATCACAACTGCTGCACAGAGACCCACGGCAGCGTAGACAATGGGACCCTGCATGGTTTTCACGAGCCGGTTTTCACAGGAATCACCGCTGTAGCCCAGTGAACACACACATGTAGTAACTCCCTTCGTCTCTACACAGTGTCCGTTACCACTGCAGCGCCTCTGGCTGCACTGCTGGGCATCCAGGTTCACACGTTGAATGCTGACATTCAGTGTTGTGTTCAGACCTGTGACTTGTGAGACAGGAGAGACACTGGAAGGAGGAGGAGGAGAACTGTGAGGTTGAGTGGGAGCCAAGACCTCAGCTCCTGGGCACTGCTGGGTGCAAACACCTTTATGAAAGGGGGAAAAAAATAAAGTTTTAGCCATGGTGCAATCTACAGGAGCAGTTTTAGTCTTTAATTTTGTGTCCCACAGTTCTCATCGGAGTGGTCCGTGCAGTCTGCATGTCCATCGCAAAACTTCTCCACAGGCAGGCATGAGAGGTGATCGAGGCAGGGCCTGCTGCCAGCTGGGCAGTGTTGCTCTGGGCTGCACTGAGTGGCATTCAGAAGGATGTGGTCATAAGAGCACTTGCATGTGCGACTTGTTGGGGTGGCGAGGCACAAGTGCTCACAGTTCCCATTGTTTTCTGTGCATGGGTTAGAGCCTGATGAAATCAAGCAGATAATTAGGTATGAGGTAGTTTGGTTTTTTTGTACATGACATGTAGAAACATCTTTAAAACGGGCAGGTTAGCCTTTCCAGGTGTTCCGTTTGTGGTTCTTACATACCCATCTGACTCCGTTTGCTGAATGCCTTTAAGCCGACCACTTGTGTGCCAACCTCAAACCATAATTTCTTATCCTGCTGAGCGTCTTTGTACCAGAGTTGGGTCTTGTCTGAAGGAACAAAAAGGTCAGTTGTACCACTAAATTATACTCAAAGATGTTGATTCCTGTGGAGCCATTATCCATGTTATGAAGTAGTCATTTACCAAAGCTGCTCGGGCCAAGATGTCATTTGAATTTTAGGAATTATAGTCAGTTATTACAGTACATGCTTGGACTCTTACCAGTGACTGTAATCCAGAGGAGGATGTTGTCACTTACAGCCACAGCAGCCAGGCCGTCATCAACCTTCAGCTCTGTATATCCAGATCCATCAATCAGGACAGAGCCAATGGTCCCCAAACCTGAGAACATTTGACTCAAGTCATTAAGAGAACAACCTATTGGAACAACAAAACTAAAGTAAACTAGTGTCAGCTTACTCGTGTCAGCCCAGAAAATGTTATCCCCATTATTAGAGAAGACCAAAGATGTTGGTTGGACAGCATCCTTCCACACCACTCTTTGCTCACCACCATCCATGCTGGCGCACACTATTGTAGCCGTGCTGCCCGTAGCCTCCAGATCCATATTCGTGAAACAAACTCTTCCACTGGGTGGGTGAAGAGCAATCGAACCCACTCTGTTGATCCCCTCCTTTATGAGAATGGCTGTGTATGTGCCTGTGACAGCAGTGACCTGCAGGTGGGGCTGTTTGTAACTGCTCCAATAAATGTTGAGTGTTATCCAGTCGACTGCCATGGCAGTGACGGCGTCATCCAGCAGCTCAAGAAGCTGGCCCTGAGACGTCAGGAGTGAGTCCTTCAGCCTGAAAGAGCTGAGTGAAGAAGTGGCATCATCTGTCACAAATAGAGTGCGTTCCTTGAGGATGTAGTCCATGAGATTGGCTTTGTTCACGCTCGGTATCTGCAGGGCCAGATGCTCGGGCCAGCCCTTCAGCTCGGCTGTGGTGTGTTGGGACTGCAAGTAGATCTACAGAGATTGCTGGGATTAGAGTCTTTATATAATAATTAAGCATTTATATAAAAGTCTTTCCATTTTTAATGGCATTACTCGATTAGTGATGTAGCTTGCTGTGTGATACAGCCGGTCCAGAAGGGCAGGGGTGGAGTTTGCTTCACTTTTGAGTGAAGTTCTGTTTTAACAATTAGTTTAGAGCAGAGCAATTTGCCAAGTAACCTTAATAGCATTTCCTAATAAATGCATCTAAATCCAGTTAGTATTTGTCCAATGACAATCTAATGTTTGCTTCTGTTCATCACCATAGTTGACTTTAGAATCAAACAAAGAAGATGTGAATGAAGTGCATACTTTCAGCTGTGATTCAAGAAGTCTTCAAAGTCAAAATTCTAATTTCACTGTGGTGGTGTGCAGACGCAAAACAGAATGCTCAAGAGCCCAAAACCAAGGATACACATAAAGGAAAGCTGCATCAGTTATTTATACACCATTTCTAAAGCAAAAAAAAAAAAAAAAAA
>NW_005187573.1:771406-841684 GCF_000239375.1 Pundamilia nyererei | reverse complement strand
ACACACACACACACACACACACACACACACACACACACACACACACACACAAAAAAAAGGGTATTAGTCACCAGTTAGGTTAGACATTTTTCATTGCTACACAAAAATCATCATCTCTATATTCTTGAGTCATTTAGGGAAAAGACTTCCGTATGTAGTGCTGACATGAGACAGTTTTCCAATTTCATTGAACAATGTATGACTGCGCAATGACAATAAAGAGGTATCTTATCTAAAGTGATATTTTTAGTTATGGAAGGAGAGCGTGATAACTAAGAGGTTTGGAAAGAAAAGCATCTGGACTTCTTTAAGTCGATTGAAGACGTTTCACCTCTCATCCAAGAAGCTTCTGCTTCTGAAGAAGCTTCTTCAGAGGCTTTTCTCTTCAAGCTCCTTAGACTACGATGACTGAGAGCCTTCACAGACAGAGCTTGATAACCTTTTCGCTAGAACAGCAGATTTGGGATAGGTTAAATAGATACATTTTACCCTAATGTCGTCGCCATCCAGAGTTGCAGATCCAATCGCCTTCAGTCTTTCATCTGTCCAGTAGACCCTCTCAGAGACTGCATCTACAGCCACACCACCCGGCCAGCCCAAACTCGAGTTCACCAGTGGCCTCCTCTCTGACCCATCCATCCCAGCACGCTCAATCTTCACTACATTACCAATCTCTGTCCAGAACATCAGCCTGATGAAATAAGAGACCACGAATGCCGCTTACTGCAAAAACTGAAACAGTTCTGTCTTTTTTTTAAAAATTCATATCAACCCTTTTTGTGGTAGCAGGGCAAGAGAGCGGGGCTGATCCAAGTCTTCATCCAAGATGATGCTTTGGTACAGTGAGCTTGCAGAGGCTGCTGCCAATCTGATGGCAGCAATATAACTCTTCACCCCATTGATCCAGTACAGATTCCTCCCGACCCAGTCCACAGCTATAGAATCAGCCTGAACACCTGTTGAAACAAGTGGCATCTTGTTTCCACATGTGTTCCTTGATACAACTTTCAGACATGAGTAAACTGACATTCCTCTGAATGCTCCAGCCACATTCGAGTTGTACGAACCTTTAATCAGACTTCCTGTCATCTTCTGATCTAGAGAAGACCACATTATAGCAGCCATCTCCAGACTGACCCAGAAGACCTTCTGACCTTTCCAGTCATAGTCTAGAGACAAGACTGCCTTCTTTGCAGAAGAGGGCAATGTAACCAAGCTGTGACTACGCAAGCCATACAAGTAGATATCCGTTTGGATTGAGGACAACAGCAGGGGCTCACCTGAGGGATAAGAAAATGATCATAATGCATAAGTTATTCGACACTGAGGTTTTTTTGCTCCATTTCACCTTTTTAATGTTGATTTTAAAAAAAAAATAAGACTCAATAAATGTGAGCAAAATCTTGTGAAAAGGCAGGGGAGAGTCTTTCAGCAGAATGGCTAGATTTTTGTAATGCTATTAAACACATGATTTTGTGGTTTACATATTTGCCTGACACACAAAAGATGCCAGTTTGAGGAGAGCAGGAAGTGAGTCCCTCAGAGGGTTGTATCAGGAAAGTCCTCCAGATAAAAATCAAATATGCAGATCCATCTGCTGTTGTCACCTCTTCTGACTAAGGAAGCAGCTGAAAGAAGCTTTTGTATAGGGATATTACAAAAATAAAAATATTTCACCAACTGTGAGCCCACTGCTTCTCCTCCCTCTGATCCTTGCCCTTATTTGGCACGAGATTTCTTTGGGTAGCTTGTGAGCGTGAGAATGAAGTGAAAATGTGTCACACACCAGAAAAATGAGTGTTCCTCACCCTGTATTTACCCCCGCTTCCAGTTTGTGGTCTCCTGCATGTGGCTTAGTGTTTCAACAGACATGCATGCGTACTCGTTAAAAATGAAAATAAATAAAATGGGTGCAACTCCCAAAATGTCCTGCTACCCATATGGAAAAGAAATAAAAAATAAAAAAACTTTTATAAGAGTTTTGTATGAGGTGTGGTCTTTTTTATATTGTGTCTTATAAGGCTTATATGATTTACTCATGAAAGTGGCCACTTTCTCATTACTTTCATGTTGTTTTAGTAAGTATCCAAAACATACAAGTTTCATTTATATAATCTTTCAAGGGCTCTTATCTGTTTTCACTCGTGTGCTTTTCATACAAGTTTCACACAAGACAGATACAAACTTTACATATAAATCTGCTTTTGTCATATTTAACAGAATGTAGCAAGAATGTTATTAATCTTGAAATGGGGCATGGGCAAAAGTCAAACCCATTTGCTTTTGGTGTGGCTGCAGCGTGCTGACATTTTCAACTTTGTCCAGTTCCACTTCAAGAGTGACAACGCCATGCTGTTTATTAAAGGGAGCTTTACCAGTGATTTTGCAGTGGTGTCCATCTGCTTCCATTATAAAGCCCGGCTGACAGTCACATCTGTACGAGCCTGGAGCGTTGATGCATAGCTGACTGCACACACCTGGAGTCTGAACTTCACACTCATCAACATCAGCACAGGCCAGCCCATCCTCCATGAGCCTGAAACCTGCTGCACAGCGACAGCGCTAGAGACACCAAATGCAGATCTAACATTTAGATTACTCACTTTGAGTCACTGCAGGCTCATAGCCTTCATATACATCTTTACTGGATCAACAAAAGGGATCGTTTATCCAGAACAATCAGACTTTACATGGCAATATTGCTACATACACCCTTCAATCCATTTTCAGGCACCGTCTCTGCTGGGTGAATTTGATCGAGCACACAGAATTTTAAAGACAGACTTCTCACCGGTCCCTGAGGTGTGTTGTAGCAGCCCTGGGAGCAGTGCATGATATTTTCCTCTGCACAGTCTGTATGGCAGCTTCCTCCCTCATCTGAGCCATCTGCACAGTTTGTAATGCCGTTGCACACCAGGTTTGGATCCAGACACTCCTGACTGCCACACTGGAACTGGTGAGGGGCACATGTTACAGCCGGACCTGTAAACATGAACAGCATTCATGTACACAAGTTTAAGCAGCAGTTTAAATTACATGACTATCCATTTACTACTCTTCAGCTAGAATTTACACATTACAGGCATTTTACAGCTCATATAACTAAACATCCCAATTTGAATTAAAGAATTGGGACAGTCTCATTTTGCAAATAGAATATTCTCAGACAAACATCGACATATTTTATGTCCTCTTTTATACTATGTGCTAAACAGATATAGCAGGTGGTAAAACTGGAATAAGATAAAGACCCTTACTGCTACAAGTTTTCACATTGATGTTTAATTCTGTGAATAATTCTAAATTTACTCACATTCAGTCTCGTCACTGCCATCATTGCAGTCCTTCATGCCATCGCACAGCCAGGCTTTAGGGATGCACTTGGTCTTGGATTTGCACAACCACTGGAACTCTCCACAGTTCACTGGAGCCACAGGACAATCCTGAAAGTCCAATTAAATTTTAATCATCTAAACATGCACTTTACCACTTCACTCCTGATCATGGAGGGAGAGAGAGAAAAAAAAAAAAACTGCAGGAGGCCAGCTGAACATTTAGCCCATCAGAGGACATGCAGCAGTTTTAAAGGAGAGTAAAGTACTATTCAACAACATGCAGAAACCCTGCTTCATGTCTTCTGAACCTGACATCTAAACTGTCAGAGGAAGAGGGGCATGACAGTAATACACCAACATCGATGTACACTGCAGCTAACATCTAATGTCTGGTTTTATTTACAATGATTTCCCCTTCATTTATCCACAAACAGGACCTGAACTAAATCACTAGCTCCTTACAAAAAAAAAAAAACCCAAAAAAAAAAACACCACTCCCCAAATCATTTTTAAAAGATTTTTTATGGTTGCTCCTCAAAGTTTAGCATGCATGAAGCTGCTTTTTAGCATCCACCTTCTCATCAGTGCCATCTCTGCAGTCCTGGTCTCCATCACAGATCCACTCCTGCACTAGACACTCCTTGCTCTGGGGACAGCGAAGTTTGGTCTTGCAGGCTGGCACTTTGGTGCAGTCTTCCTCATCCGAACGGTCCCGGCAGTCTGGGTGACCGTCGCAACGCATTGCGGCCAACACACACTGGCCACTGGTACACTTGAACTCTGTGTCACTGCAGTCCTCCTTTTCTATATTGACAAGAGGGAGGCAAACAAAGCATTAAAGATTACTCATATGCAAGCAAAGCTGAAACCAGGTAGGACATTAGTATGCCCACATACCACACTTTGCCTCATCACTGCCATCAGAGCAGTCACTTTCCCCATCACAAAGGAAGCTACTGGGAATGCAGCGGCTTTTGTTGTCGCATTGATGAGAACAGCCCTCCATGTACTTTGTGCATTCTGCTTCATCCGAGCGGTCCTGACAGTGAGGCACACCATCACACACCTGGCTCTTCTCAATGCACATCCTTCCATGGGCACACTGGAACTGGTCTACAAAGGACAGATTGTATAATGATTTTTTATTATGTTCACATTAATCTCTCACTTGGGCTCAGGCTTGTAGTGCATACATCTGTAAATCTACAAACACATAGACCATCCTACTGCATACACATTAGATTGTTTGTAACTGTCCAGCTTATCTGATGATACAAATATCATCTGGCAGTTTGAGCTTCAGTTACAATAAGAGATTTTAATCCTAAATTCCACAGTTAGGTCTACATTTATTGATCTGCATATAGTGCCCTGGCTCCATGTAATGTCAGAGTTTGCAGTGGCAATGCTGGGGGGCTCAGCTCCCAATCATAATGTCATATATGCAGTGCCTTGTAATTATCTGTGTCATGAAATTACCTCAGCATCGTCTTTCTGCCGCAGGAACAAGAGTTATTAGACTGTTAATGACAAACCTGGCTCTGTGTGAGTACACTGTAACATCATGACATCATCAACACTGGATATCTAGCCTGTTTTCATTCCATCCTGTCATCTATAGAAAAGTTAGAAAAATATAACTTAAGAAAATACTATCGCTATAGTAATTTTTAGGGGTGCTCTGATAGTAAAAAGCCAAAGTGTCAACTGGCCATGCACCAATACTGATGTGAAACTAGCGTTGCTCACTAGATGGCAGTAAAGCCATATTAATAACAAGCAGATGACAAACAGGTTACCCTTTTCACAAGACGATGAGCATTTTGCCTCATCTGAACCATCTCTGCAGTCTGCTTCACCATCACAGAAATAGTGGTTCTGGATACACTCCGAGTTGTCACTGCATGGTATGAAGCCGAAAGAACACTTAATGGGGTGAGAAGAGGTGGACTGTTTAGAAGGGCCAACCAAGACTGTAGGCACAGAGGTTGTAATGGTCTCTTCTTCCTTTTGGTCTTCTCCTGGATACATAATAAAAATAAAATAAAAAATACAGCAGGGAAAGCATTATAATTCAAAACCAAAAAAAATAAACAAATGCACAAGTCCAACATAAAAACGAGTGTCAATTCAGTACTATAAATACATCAGAAGGTACCACAAGTGGCTTCATCTGTGCCATCTGTACAGTCCTCCTCGCCGTCACACAGGAAGTTTGCAGGCAGGCAGCGGGTCTTGTTGTCACAGTGATGAACACAGCCCCTCATTAGCGTCACGCACTGAAGCTCATCAGAGCGGTCCTGACACTGAGGTACACCGTCACACACCTGGCTCTTCTCGATGCACATCTTCCCATGGGCACACTGGAACTTATCTGCTTGTGTGCAGGCATTACAGGTGTTACAGTCACATGCACAATCGTAGTTCTTCATAAAACATAGTACCATAATAACCCCAATAGAGCACCTTGTCTCCAGAATTCTGGTTTACTTGTGGTATTTAAAAGTACAATAGGAGGCAAAGCCTTCAGCCTTTAGGTCCCTTATCTGTGGAACCAGCTCCCAGCTTGAATTCAGGAGATAGACACCCTTTCTACTTTTAAGATTAGGCTTGAAAGTTTCCTTTTTGATTAAGCTTAAAGTTAAGGCTGGATCAAGTGACCCTGAATCCTCCCTTAGTTATGCTGCACTAGGTCTAGGCTTCATTGAGTGTTTCTACTTCACTCACCATGCATTTAATCATTAGTTATTATCTCTGGCTCTACATCCCCTCACCCTGAACTGTTTGTGGCAGATGGCTGTCCCTGAGCCTGGTTCTGCCAGTGGTTTCTTCCTGTCAAATAGGAGTTTTTCCTTCCAGCTGTCACCAGGTGGTTACTTCTAGGGGGTAATCTGGCTTCCCCTCAATTATTGTATGGTCTTTATTTGTGCTTTAACGTGACTGCCGTTGTGATCTTCAACTACTTCTGCTACTCAATTTGTCTAATCTAACATACACACTGTCTCATACCTTTGCTGCATGATGTTTCACAATCCTCTTCATCTGAACCATCCATACAGTCCCGCTCTCCATCACACAGATACCTGTAGAGCACACACTCTGAACCATCTCTGCACAGTTTAGAGTCCCGGGTGCAACTTCTGAGACCACTTCCAGCAGAAAGAACTACATGAATTAAGTTGAGAGAAAAAGGACAAAAAAAAAATGTAGTCACTGCAAAATTAGAAGGTCTAGAAAAGCAGTTTTGGTAGCCCCACACTCACCCTGTAAGGAGTCTGATAATAACACCAGACAGAGAAACAAACATCCACCCATTGCCACAAAAAAACAAACACAGGCCAAAAGAGGTGGATAGATGTAGCGTTTTATAATGACACCAGGTGAAGCCAATATAACCTAATTGAACACCTGCCCCAGGGGAGGAGCTATTGGTTCTGACTAAATTTTCAGCAAACCTGATAGCTCTAAAGATACATTTTCATAAATAAGCCGGAGTGAAAAATAAAACTTATCCTATTTTTCAATTTACTATTTAATTTTGTTGGGAAAATGTAAATAATGATAACCCAAGTAATAAAAAAAAATGCTGCTATGAACCGGTTTTGCTTTCAATCCTCCGTAAACGATGACAGATATAAACACATGCTGTCAAATAAACAAAGAAGATTGTCAAGGACAAGAGCCAGTATTCAGTTACGTCTTCGTCCGATCCTCCAATCACGTTTTTGATAGGTGGGCCTAATCGCTTGCCCGTAGCCAACAGGTTTGTTGTGTTGTTCCGGTCTAGCTAACATAGCTAACTAGCTTGTGTAGCATTGGTGGCAAGTTGAGAAGAGCCTTGTCAAAATTAGCTGCAGTACAGCAGCGTTCATGTATTTTTATGTCACCAAGGCGTTTAGAGAGGCGCACATCTCTTCCTCGGAAACTGGAAGCTGGAATTTTCAGACTGGGGTAATTATTGGAACGTTTAGAGCGGCTTTCTTGACTTTGAAGCGTGTTGTTTTGTGTGGGAGATGTAGCTCCGGTAGCCAGCGGGAGACAGGGCTCAGTTTGGAAGAGTTCGTCCAAGATGCTAGCTCATTTTACTATGTTTGAGTAAAAGACACAGAAAACGGGTAGCTTTATTCAACTGATGGACTACATTGTGTATACCCTTATGGTGACATTTTGTGAGATTGGATAAATTGTGTCTTATCTGTATTTGACTGCCTGATGGTAGGTAGAAAAGTAGCGCGACTTGACTGTTGCGCATAGGAGGCTGTTTCGTGGATCACAACAAAAGGATTTTTGGTAACAAGCTGGCAGCTAGCTTGCTTAAGCTAACGTTAGCTGCCTTAGCTAGATTATGAATTCTCCGTAAACTACCTATCGTTTATTGAATTTCATTATCTGTGGCTTTTATTTGCATTTCGCTCTTTGCTTGATTTATTACAGAAATTCACAAGCTAGCTCTGATAAACTGGTTTGGTGGTGACTTGATCCAGGCAGGGCCCCTATCAGGCAGCTAGCAGCCGGCCTTCCAAAGCCAGTCAGTGTTAGCACTAACTGGCTGTCACAAAATGCTCTCACATTGATTTGATATGATTCACAGCGCCCTTTAACAGTTTGTCGTGCTAGTTTCTGGGCACGGAAGAGACACACCGGGTCTGCTAACTTCATTGTTTTGCAAGCTAAATAGTTGAGGTGCCAGGCAGTGTTTGACTAGCTAACATCAGGTGGGCATTTCTTTACTTCACACAAGAGTCAGTGCTGCTGACAAAACGGTCCTGCTTATTTCTTTTTGAAGTAACGGTGTCTAGTACAATAGTGTGCAAAAGGCTTAAGCCCGCCCTCATTTCTTAACATTTTTCTTTTGTTTTTTAAGTGGTTTTGAACAGTAGTTCTCCGAGCTTTCTGAGGGTGTTTCAAAGGTTTTCTTTGGATATTGGCTCCCTTTTTACTCATTTTTAGCCTAGACCCTGTCCCGTTGTTTGTTAAACCATTCTCACTGACCTATGACTCATTCATACATATTTGTATCTTAAGTGATGCCTAAAGTGTATCTTTAGGCAGCCTCATAACACAACTTGTTCCCATTCCTTTAGTTAAATATTTGAGAAATGCAAAAGATGACTTGCCAGCATAAACTAGTATTAAGTAGAAATAGCTGTGGTGTGCCACATTACACAAGAACTGGACTGGAAATCAGTGGCAACAGGTTTTATGGAGTGGTGAATTCAAATTCGAATTTCTTTTTGTTTATATCAATAAATACAGATATGGCATATTGGTGAGCACCTACAGCAATTTGTAAAACATGGTGGAGGCTCTGTCATGGCTTGGGGCTACATTTCCACTAGCAGTGTTTGGTATCTTGTTCAAAACCGGTGAAATGACAGGCATTAAAAAGTACCATCAAGAGCAAATCTGACTGGTTGCTGCTTAATTTTACAACATGACAGTGATCCCAAACATACTGCCAGTGCAGTAAAACCATTTCTGGTTATAAAAACACACACTGGAGCAAAGTCAGTCATGGACTGGCTTCCACAGATCCTTGACTTCAGCATTATTGAACAAGCATAGGATCATCTTGAGAGAGAACAGAACAAAAGGCAGACAAAATCCAAAGAATACCATCAAATGTCCTTCGGGAATCCTAGAGAATTATTCCCGAAAAATACTTAAAGACCCTAAAGGTTTTTGCCTTATAAACTGTATTTCATTTCTGTTTATGTTTGCACACATTTTAGTTAATCGCTACACTTATTTCCCAGTTTCCTAGAAAAAGTATAAAGACATGAAGGGTATCTCAAGACTTTAGCGTTTCACTGTATATGCCTGCCTGTTATTTTTATAAGCTTAAATGCTGTTGTTTTTCTGTAGTTTTTTTTGTAATGATGTACTTTGTGTATGCCTGTCTCCCAAGGTGTCCGTCTCTTCTGAGTTTACACTGCTAGCGGTGGAGTTCATCCTGTGACTCAGTGGTCAGTAGAGGGGCTCCTGAGAGCAAGGACCCGAAACTGTAGCTCCCAGTCCCCTCTTGTCTGTGTGTGAGAGAAAACTTGTATTAAGTCCTGTGGAGACTCCTGGCTTGTCCAGCTTAAGATGTCCTCGATATTGCCATTCACCCCTCCTGTGGTGAAGAGGCTTTTGGGCTGGAAGAAATCAACTAGCAGCCCGGGAGGAGCGGGCGGCGCAGAACAGAACGGACAAGAGGAGAAATGGTGCGAGAAGGCCGTGAAGAGCTTAGTGAAGAAGCTGAAGAAGACGGGTCAGCTAGATGAGCTCGAGAAGGCCATCACCACACAGAACTGTAACACAAAGTGTGTTACCATCCCCAGGTACAATAATACTGCTGATTGTTGGTGATTCTGCTTTTTCATGTTTCTGTGACTAAAAGCTTTTATTATATTTGCTGTTAGACAGTTTGCATTAGTCCCATGGGAGAGAAACTCTGAAAGCTCAATTGATGTGGATCTTTGTCAGCCAGCCTTCATGACCCAGACTTGCATTCAGTGGGAACACCGTGTTAACAGACATCTTTCAATGATGTTCCACCAAGTACCACATCAAATGTTTGGATGTCTATAGATAACTGTTTTTTTTTTTATCTCCTGAGAGTTGTTCTAGGACATTTAGGTTTTAGTGATAGAGTGACTGGCTCAGTGTGAATGAAATGGTATCTACGTCAGCTAAAAGTAATGTCATTCAAGCAGCTGTACTTATACTGGTTTGTTTTATAGCGTTTAGTGACTTTGATAGGTGTCACGTTGACATTAGGTTGCAATCATGCAGTTTCCTGCAGTAGAAATTGCTAATAACACAACTTGATATTATGAGCTAAAAGTTTCTGGGGTAAGTGGACTAAAATGGATTTCCAGCTTTGTCTTGAGCCAGACGACTCCAACTTTAAATGTCAGTTTAGAGATCCCACTGCAATCACGAAGTCTAATGCATGTTGTTGTGTATTTTTAGCTTATAATGCGTAGCATCTGTTATTGTCCTGTTATTCAGAAGCAACTACTCTCCATTTGTCTTAATTTCACATTTCTCTGCCCATTTTCTTGTCAGTGTTTTGAGAATGGAAAGGTTTTTTCTTCTTTTTCTTTTTTGCCAAGGTTGCCACCCCTTCTCTTGTGCCACTGTGTTCCTTCAGTGTTTGTTTGAATGTCTCCAGATAAGTTCTGACATAAACAATCATAGTGAAAGAGTTATTTTCAGTGTTTGATACAATGCCACAATGTGAAGAATGCCCTTTGTCTCACTCATTGTGCGTGCTAGCAAATTCCATGTTTGGGTTTTGCTTTTTTTCTCTCTCCCTTGATTCGGTTGAAAAAGGCTTCTCTTATTTGAAGTTCCCATCTTTCATTTTCAGAGCTGAAATTTGATGTCTTTCTTTTGCCATGAGACTCCAATAAAAGAGGCCTTTTAGTGTTTACATACCCATACTGATATTTCTGAATGAGTCATGTCCCATGTTTATCATTTGTTTTTTGTTTTTGTTTTTGTTGTTTTCTCTGTGTGCAGCAATTGCTCTGAAATATGGGGACTGAGTACACCAAATACGATAGAACAGTGGGATACATCAGGCCTTTACAACTACCCTGACCAAACCAGGTGACTATCTCAACTATTGTGTATACAACTTTGATGTGGGAGAGTTGTCATCATAGTGTTGGAGGTGACGGTTGCTGAGAACATCCTTGTTTCTCGTCAATCCATCTCCATTACCTCTCCTACCTGGCCATATTATGTATCACTCCTCCCCCTCTACCTCCCCTGTGTTCTGCCCCTCTCACCACCGTCTCCTGTTTGCTGTTCAATCAGATCCTTGGACGGCCGTCTCCAGGTCTCCCACAGGAAGGGCCTTCCCCATGTTATCTACTGCCGTTTGTGGCGATGGCCAGACCTTCACAGCCACCACGAGCTGCGTGCCATTGAGGCCTGTGAGTATGCCTTTCACCTCAAGAAGGACGAAGTCTGCATCAACCCTTACCACTACCAGAGGGTGGAGACCCCAGGTGAGCCAAATCATGCCGTTTGAATGTGAGAAGTTGTAATGAATGGTGAGCGGCAACATTTTAAAGCCATTTTTCAAAATATGTAAATCTCTTCTGGTAACTTTTCCCCAACACTTCAGTGCTGCCTCCTGTTCTCGTGCCAAGACACTCAGAAATCCTGCCAGAGCTGCCACCTCTAGATGACTACACTCATTCCATACCTGAGAACACAAATTTTCCAACAGGAATCGAACCTCCAAACAACTATATACCAGGTGAGTTTGCTTCTTGTATTTACATCATGTCGGGAAAGAAAATGTGATTTGAGAGAAGACATGCTTTCAAGATTTGTTCAAGATCACTTTTTTTGTGTGTGTTTCAACAGAAACACCTCCACCAGGCTACATCAGTGAGGATGGGGAGGCCAGTGATCAGCAGATGAATCAAAGTATGGACACAGGTACCCTAGACTAGTGGTCCTCCTTCTTTTCCTGTCTGTCTCACATCACTAGTCAGATGAGTCGCAATAGTTGCAGGTTATACCTGAATGCAGGTTGGAAGGTTGGTGCTTCGATCCCCGCCTGCTCCAGTTTGCATGTCAGAGTATCCTTGGATAAGATACTGAACTCCGATGCGTTCATTGGAGTGTGAATGTTAGATTGAAAAAGCTTGCTTCTATGTATGGGTAAATGAATGAGGCACGTTGTATAGTGTGCTTTGAATGTTCAGGTAGAGTGGAAAGGTTCTATATAAGGACCAGTCACCAGTTCAGTTACCATATATAACTTGTTTGAGTGATTTAAGTTGATAACTGAAGGTACTGAGTTTTGATTGATGATTATAATATTTTCTTAAGATCATTTTTGGGCATTTTTGCCTCTATTGGATGGTAGAGCAGTGAAGATGGACAAGAAAGTAGGGAGAGCGAGAGAAGAAGAAGACATGCAGTAAAGGGCGATAGGTCAGACTCTACCTGTGCTGCTGCACTTCCATGTGTCACGTAGTCACCTGATCTACCTGGTGATTATTTGTCATCATGGATTAGTACCAATGAAATCTGTCCATCAAAGCTCATCCTAGATCAAGTATGCTCATAGTAACACATAGTTTTAGATTGTTGCGTCAAGAGATTACAGTCTTATTCACTTACTGGTTCAAAGGTGAGTTTTTGACTGTACCATGCGCTGGCCTTATCAGGCCACTAAAGTGAGAGCTTGGTGTCATTCAGACATGGGTATGTATATACAACACAGGAAGGCATGAATAAGAACAGTTTTAAAGCTGCTGTTATTGTCAGACACACTGTAGCACCTTGCATCAATCTGTCAGTGCTTGTTCTTTCATGAAAGCGTCTTGATTCAGTCCTCCACCTTGATTCCAACTCTTGTGCTTCCCCCTCTGTTTTACCTCAGAGGGTTGAATGTGTCGTATCCTTCAATTACTTAAAGAGGGTGGCAGGGACAAAATCCAGATTGAATCTTTTTAGATTTTTTTTTTTTTTTTTTTTTTTTTCCCTGTGTGTGTGTGTGTGTGTGTGTGTGTGTGTGTGTGTGTGTGTGTGTGTGTGTGTGTGTGTTTGATTTTTTTTTTTTTTTTTTTTTTTCCCCCACAGAAACGTGAGCAAACATGAGAAAAGCGTTTAAAGTTTAAAGTCACAGAAGTTAAATGTTTTATTTTGTAAGATTCTATAGCAGCGCTCGGTGTCTTGTTCTGGAAATGGATGTAAGAATAAAGTAGCTTGGTGTGCTGTTAATGATAACCTCAACTGCAGCAGCGAGCTACTTACTGTTTTATAACTAATCCATTTCACCCTTAGTGTAGTGAAAGAAGCTGTAGCTCAAACTTTATCTTCTCATCTAGAAGATGTACAGATCGAGTGTTATGGCAACAGTAGACAGCATCTCTTCTGTTCACTGTAAAGCAAGCAGATGCGTTTTATGGTATCCTTTTGGCTTTTCTTTGCAAGACAGGCACCAGGTTCATTATAAGATATAATCCACCTTTTTGCATTTTAATGCATCCACACCGATGACTTCTTGTTTTCTGGTTAGGTTCTCCAGCAGAGCTCTCCCCCAGCACTCTGTCTCCTGTCAATCACAGCATGGGTAAGTGTTGTTTTTAACTCAAACAAATTGTGTAACTGAATATGTTAAATCTGACAGAATGGAAGGGAACCATGTGAAAAAAATTAAATTAAATTAGTTATTTAAAAAAAACACAAAAAGAAGTGTTTAGCTTGGATACATTTTTTATTCAGTTATTTGGTGTTTTTTGGCATCGCTCTATGTACAACTGATAATGAAGATTAAAAAAAAAAACCAGCATGATGAATTAACAAGTCTGTGTTTGCATACATGAGTGAAGCGAACAAGTGCCGCAGACTTGGCAAAACCTACACATAGGGCGGGGATTTTGCTGGTAATCACAATAATGGTAATAAATTAGTGAGGTGGTGGTTTTGGATGGGTCTTGTGGTTGCCTGTCAGTAGGAAAGCAGACACATCTGTGCATACACAGAGAAAACTTTTCAGTGCTGGTCTTTCGTAACTGATGTGTAGTTTTGCCTCTCCTGCAGACCTGCAACCAGTGACTTACTCGGAGCCGGCCTTCTGGTGCTCTATAGCGTACTATGAGCTGAACCAGCGCGTCGGGGAGACGTTTCACGCCTCTCAGCCCTCACTGACAGTGGATGGATTCACAGATCCATCAAACTCTGAACGCTTCTGCCTCGGCCTGCTGTCTAATGTTAACAGGAATGCCACTGTAGAGATGACCCGAAGGCACATAGGTATGGCACAGCTCAGTATGTGTTAGGAGTGTATAACTGTGTGTAGGAAACCTGTTGCACTTTCAGCCTTCAAAATTACTTTCTTTACATTCACACGATTCAGTATGTCTGAATAACTGGGTTCTATCTGTGTTTACAGGAAGAGGAGTTCGACTCTACTATATTGGGGGGGAAGTATTTGCTGAGTGCCTGAGTGATAGCGCCATCTTTGTCCAGAGTCCAAACTGCAACCAGCGGTATGGTTGGCATCCAGCAACAGTGTGTAAAATTCCTCCAGGTGAGATGTTTAAGAAAAAATACGATGATAAAAGTTTCTCTCTCTCTCTTAAAATTGTGTAGCATCCTGCTTTAAGGTGAAAATGGAAATTACACTCCCAGTGTCTCCGCTTCCATAGCAACCTTTCATATCACCTCTGAAAGTCCACTTCTCTGCAATGCACTCAGAATTCTAATTCACAGTATATCAGAATAAAAAGTTTTTAAAGGAGTTCTGTGGGAAAAGAGGAATTTAAAAACTTGCTAAATTAATCAAATCACTAACTGGTGAAGGCCAGCAGAATCATCACATAAGGTCTGTGTAATTAATAATTATCCACAGCAAAAACAATAACAGACCACTTCCAACCAAAGTCTCATTGTGATTCATCTTTTATCACCAGCGAAAACCGACGGCCCTGTTTTTTCTCTTTGTCCTTTCAGGTTGTAACCTAAAAATCTTTAACAACCAGGAATTTGCAGCTCTGCTGGCTCAGTCAGTCAACCAGGGCTTTGAGGCCGTCTACCAACTCACCAGGATGTGCACTATCCGCATGAGCTTTGTCAAAGGCTGGGGAGCTGAGTACAGGTGAACACTGGTCCAGAAACTGTGGAAATCATGGGATGTAGTCATACTTAATATGTGGAAATTTGATTTGAAACGTTAACAGTTAATCTTAGTGGAGCCTTGTACGCCGAACTTTAGTTGCACCCTATGGTCCTTTGTGGGCCTTATTACTGCAGAGTCATGGAGTAAAAGTAAAGTTTTTCTTCCTCGCTATCAGTTTTGTTCCTAGTGAACTTAATGACTTGGCTAATTGATTAATTTATTAGTCAAGCTTGAGGGGACAAATAACAAAGACCAAACAGAGCGTTCATAGAACAGCCGACAATGAGCCCAAGTTAAAGAGTCCAATCTGAGTTTATTCACAGAGCACTTTAGAAAACAGCATAGTTGCCCAAAGTGCTTTCTAATTCATGGTTTTGATGGTCACTGTAGTGGCTATATTAATTTATTAAAGTTCTCTTTCTCTTATATGTAATATAACCACACTACGGACGGACAAGCGCCTGTTTTTATGCGTTGTCATTAGCAACGGTAAAACCATCGCGTGTCCGCTTGTTTATTTTCTACATAAACCTTTCACAATAAAGCTCAAGATCCTGTTGAGACTTTTCAAAATAAACTGAATCACGTGAAAGAGCAGATTATTTACGGATGAAAAGCAACAAAGAGCCTTCAGGTGCTAAAAAATAAACCTTAGATTCAAACGTTAGAACAGGCTTTTCCCCGCAGCACGCCATGTAATAAATATAGAAAACGGCGGCCGTTACAACTTATGTTTAAAAATGCATCGGTTAAAACACTCGACTCCAGGTACATGACGCGCAGCTGGAAACACGTCACGCAAGAATTTACAGAAAATGTTAAAATTTTGTGATTTATATCGTTATCGGGACGATAGATGTCTTATATTGGGATATGAGATTTTGGTGATATCGCACAGCCCTAGTGGCAAATGTTTTTTTGGGGGGTTTTTTGTTTTGTTTTGATGCATACAGTTTGAGCCATTATTAGTGACATCAGCTAATAATGACCTGAACTATTTCCATCACATGGGATGCAAATGGTTCAGGTTATTCCAGGGATGTGTGATCAGATTTTCAAGTAGTTTTTAAGAATTTCAAGTAGAGAGCTGCAAACCGCAACATCCTCTTCATGTAGAAGAAGTTGTAGAAATGGGTGCTTCACTTAACAAAGCTCATCATAAAGCATCATAAGTCACATGTCGTGAAACATGAAAAGGCTACGTCAGCTCATGAAATTATCTTTATTTTCCAGGCGGCAGACTGTCACAAGCACTCCTTGCTGGATCGAGCTGCATTTGAACGGGCCCTTGCAGTGGCTGGACAAAGTTCTGACCCAGATGGGTTCCCCATCCGCACGCTGCTCCAGTATGTCCTAAAATAGCCCCTCCCCCTCAAAAAAGCCCATTATAAAGCTCGTTAAATTCTAAACATGTGAGTCCTTTCATTTAAAAAAAGGAAATCCCACAGATTGATTTTTCTGTGACATACTTCATAGTATTTGTGGCCCAGTTCCACATCCCTCTTTTAACTTCACATACACACACAGATACAGACTTTTGAGTAAAACAACAACAACAAAAATTGGCACTTTGTTACCCCTCTATGTCATGCACCTTGTTAAAACTGTTTTCCCAAAACCTTAATATTAGATCTATTTGTGGTACAAATAAAATGTATATTGGTTTTTAGTCTGGGAGGTAGAGGAGATACCAAAAATATCTGTGAATAGTTTCTCAGTATTTGAAGATTGCTTGTATAAGTAACATGATTTTTTTTTTTTTTAAAGCCTACCCCAAACATTGTTAACATAAGTTTACTTTTCTCTGGGAAACTCTGCCCCGTCTCTTGCCAGGGGGAGGTGACTTAGTGAAGAAATGATGGCCTTGGTGGCCGTTCCCCTCAAGGAAACGCCACGGTGTTTTTGTTTTGTTTTTGTTAAAAAGTGATTTGATTGTCTTTGCCAGAACACCCCTTCCTCACACACACACGCACACACATACACCTCAGTTTTTTGTTTTTTTGTTTTTAGTTTTATTTTAAGTCTTGATGGGTGTCGTTATAAGACATTCCTCGTAATGGAGAAAAGAGTGTTGGTTGAATAAATATTTCAAAAACGAAGTGCTAACTCAGTCTGACAAGAGTTTATGATTTTTGTCATTATATGGCACTCTTATGTGTCCTTGGCTTAGTCTAGTTACATCCCCCACTTGAACAGCCTGGTATGGAAGCTGAAGAGGTGGTGGGCCAGGCTTTGCAGGGTGCACTGGGCAGGGACCAGAGAATATCAGCTGTTAATCAAAAAGCTTCTTGTTTTTTTGACAGACACTGGGAGTCCTGGGACTCTCCAAGGTGAAGTAGAGAGCGGTTCACTGGGAGAATTTGAAGGTTTCAATGAATGAATTCATTCTGTTTTTAGCCTATATCCCCATTGTTTTGCTACTTTTGTATTCTCATGTATTTTTATATATAAATATACTTACAATTTCTGTCGTCCACTTTTTATTAAAATAATATTATAAAGACCACAGTTGTTTCCAAAGTGACATGGAGGGCATGGATCATTCCTTATATTTTTTTTTCTCTCCCTCAAAACTTTCTAAGCAGCTCTTTGTCTTGGTTTAAGGAAAAAAAACATCACTGCCACACATGTGCAGCCTGTATCTACCCTTTTTTCTCTTCTGAAAAAATCTGGTGCATTTAAAGTACACTAAAACAGCAACAGATTTGCCTGAAATCAACTTTTCTGTAATGGTTTGAATGATTCCAGTGGCATGTAAAACTTTGTAATGGCCATTTGTTCATTCAGCTCGGCCATTCAGTTCATTCAATTTTATTTTTTTCCCACCCCCTTTCATTTTTGGAAAAAACACACATGACCTCTTGTAGCCTTCTGGTGCTTACGGCAGGCAGGTTAAGATGAACCAGATATAATTGGCTTTCAAAATGTTACAGGAACGTCGGAAGGAGAGTGTTTATTTTCTCCTGTGAGAGGAGCGAATGTGCCTGCACACTGGGACATTCTGTGTTAGTGTTTGTATCGTACTTGTTCTGTCTATAAAATACAGTATGTACAACAAGACTTTATGGCTTCAACTCATTTTGTGGCTGTTGCGAGTTTAACATGTTCCCGCCCCCAAAATATGTTTACCATATGGCAGTAGTGATTGTACTTTAAGTGCACCTAGTGAAGTTTGGATTTGGGGAACTGAACCAAGTGTTAGGGTCCGGTGTTACATTGTTTTGACTTTGGCCTACAACATATGAATGTGGAAAAAAAAAATTGCATTACAAAAACTGATGTGGACCAGACATGCATATACATATATACATAACAGTAGTACAGTATGTGTGTATTTAACAGTAATCTTTTTGCAAAGCAGTCAGTACAGTAGATGTGGCAGTTGTTTTACCAGTAGAGGGCGGTATTGATAGAGCAGTTCTTTTTCTCTTTTTTTTTTTCCTTTTTTTTTTCTCTGACCATAAGCTTCTCAGGCGTGCGCATATTATGCAGACTTCATAAAACACTAATAAAGATTTTTATTCTCATGATTCAGCCTCTTGTGTTTCTTAAATCAAGGAGTTGAGAGAATTTGTACAACACTGATTTCCAAGGTCCTGCTATTTGAATCGTCAAATTCAAGTAGAGATCACTAAAGGCAGCTGATGACATTTTCATCAAAGGCAGCTTGTGGAAAGTGGTACATTTCCGTAAGTAACACTCAAATACAAATTGGAGCTGTGCAGCATATAGAGCTAAGTTTGTATGTTCAGGTTATACATGGGGGGAAAAATAAATTCCACCATTAAATATGTATTTTTTAAAAAACACATTACATGCCTTACGAAGTTATCCACCATGCCAGCCGTGGCATGACCATCAATAATGACATCATAATAACATTATGAGATATTACAGGAGGAAACATCCTGCATAAAGTGGTGTTTTGAGGCTATGTTACACATAATGCTCGTAAAACAAGGCTGTGGGAAGTAGGGATACTGCAGCAGCCCTTACCTGCCAACTGCCACGGTTTTTTGTTTGCTTTTCAGGGGTGGTGGCACTATGGCATCCTCAATATCAAGACATTTCCCAAGGCTCTGTCAAACAACAATTATTAAACGTTTAGCTCTTGGTTATACATTTGCATCTTGTTTTGGTCAAGTTTTATATGAGTGAGGGGCAGATTGTGAAAAGCTAACTGCAATTCACTTTTTGTACTTGAAAAGCCAGATTTCTGAAAGGGGCCTTGTTCTCAGCTGCCTGTATATTGAGGGAGTTTGGCTTTATGGCTTTATGTCAGACAAGCTTCTAAAAATAAATTTAACAGAAATAGTCTTCTCCTGACCCTAACCAAACTGTGAGTAAACGCTACAAAAATATAAAAGAAAAATTTCTCACAAATGCCCAAGAGGCAAATATCTACCAGTAGTTGTGGGGCACGTCAGAAGTTGTTGCTTGAAGACAGATGGAGTCCTTCCGTAGCAGTTCTTACGGGAGGGTTCTGGATTGGACGCGCCCCGCCCACTCCCTAAGCCCGACGACCAATCAAAGCAGAGCGGCCTCCGGATGTAAATAGTGCCAGCTACAGCTAACATATAGCTAGCTAGCTACTTGTCGAGACAAGATGGCATTTACCTTATACTCTCTTATACAAGCAGCTATTCTGTGCATCAATGCTGTCGCTGTACTACACGAAGAAAGATTTCTAAGTAAAAGTAAGTGTCTGTAATTCAGATATTAGGCTCTCAAGAGGTCATGTATAGAATTGGCCCAGCATTTAAGCTGGCTAATGCTAAAAGGCTAGTCAAATAGAACAATTTAAATGGCAAAAGTTTGTGATTTCGCTTTGTTTAAAGTTGCTACACCACCTTCTATCCATTTGACAGGAAGACTTTATGTTGTTCGTCTATGTTTACATTTTGTACTTTTAATTCCCACTCTACTTAATATAAATCCGTTCGTTTTAACCATCTTCAGTTGGCTGGGGAGTGGATCAAAGTGTCGGGGGATTTGGTGATGAACCAGGCATCAAAGTCCAGCTAATGAATCTTATCCGCTCCGTCAGGACAGTCATGAGAGGTGGGTTTCCACTTTATCACACACTCAGTATTCTTCAGACAGAGTGACTTGGATCATTTTAACTTCTCTTGGCTCAGACCATGTCATGTTTTATTTTCCCCTGCAGTGCCGCTGATCGCAGTGAATTCAGTCTGCATTGTACTGCTGCTTCTATTTGGGTGAAGAAGTTTAAAAGCGGGGACGGGACAGATGAGTCAGGACATCTCCGTCACCTCAGGAACCACTGAAGAAGACACAATGTCCCCTTCAGCCTGGATATGAATGTTCTCTTTGTATATTTCTATACATGAGTTGTTGGATGGTTTTGTTTTGTTTTTTTGTTAAGCTCTCTTTGCAGCCAATAAGAGTGACATCTCCCTTTCGTTTTGGAAAAATAAATAAATAAATAGCGAATTGCTGAATAGTTTGAACTTTTCAGACAGTAAGCAAAAATAAATATTTTTACACTGTACTAGTAAATTGGTGAGAGGAGCCGACTATGAAACAGCTGTAATTTATACTCTGAAAAATATGTAAAATAATTGTGGAATAAGTGATTGTGCATCGACAGTAAAGATTTTTTTAAAAACGTCACCGAGTGCGAGTTTCATTGCTGATGAGCCGAAAGCGCACTGTTTGTCCCAGGGCGCTTGCCGTACTGTTGCATGCACTTGGAGCTCACCTTGCTAATCGGTATCTGTGAGCCTACATGGATATTATAATCGATAATGGGGAATGCGCAGAGTTACATTGTGGCCTCACTGTCTGTATGTTCCGTGTATTTGGTTTACGTTCACGTTTACTGCGCTCACAAGCTGTTGAAAACAACCGAACTGCATAGCGACAAACTTCCGAGTGATGCGTATGTTTACATGAAATACCTGAGCAGAAGAGTGACCCGGAGAGCAGGCTGCTTATACGGTACAGAGAAACAAGAAGCTGGTTATACAGTGGTCAGCTGCAGGTGAGTGCGGCCTAACGTTTTACGCATGCATTTGAACTGTAAAATAGCTGGGAGCAGGTCCTCTTGAGTTTGTGTATGTGTCTCTAAGGGTGGAGGATGCTCTGTTGCGGAGGTTCTGCAGTGCTGCAGGTTATGGTTGGGATTATCCAGACAGTGAATACAGAGACATCCCGCTGTGCTTCCCGGAGTTTCTCTGCGGCAGACCTCTCCTTATGTTGTTAACTCATGAAAACTTCAGGCTCAGCCCAGCAGGTAAGACATAGATAACACAAGACACACATTTATAGAGCTTTTTCAGGGAATGATAAAGTATTATGATTCTATGACACGGCGTCTTTAACCAGACTGATTCTTTTGCTGATATCTCAACTCAGTGGAAACTTGATGGGTACATTTTATTGCCAAAATTGCTTTGATTTCAATATTTGATTGTTGTACAAAATACTACATCAAAACTCTGTGGCTACATTTAAAAGTAGTGATCCCAAGTGGGCCATACTGTGGGGTCATCACCCACAAGAGAAGTTGTAATGGTCGTGTGCGATGTCTGATCCCTGGTTGCTGAGGCTGGCTATTGGGGCATATAACATCACCTCTCTGGTGGGGAAGGATGCTGAGCTTAGGTGAGAGGTTGGGAGATCTTTCCTAGATATAGTCAGTCTCACCTCACCGCAGTCTGCTGGACAGGGGCTGGAGTTTGTACCAATCCGGAGTTGCCCTCGTTGAGAGGCAGCAGGCAGAGGTGGGTATTCAACCCCGATTCACTACCCAGTTGAACTACAGGTCAGAGTACCCAGCCTTCTTGGGGTGCTGGAGAGTGTCCCTACAGTGATGAATTGCTCCAGGGATCTGCTGAAGATCAGTGTCAAGATGGGGCCAGGTGATCAGTGCAGAAGGTGGCACACGATCTGGACTTGGTGCCTTCCTGGTCTTTTGTCCCGTGAAGAGTTGGCTCTTTCTTCAGGTGGTAGAAAATGTATGGACAGATGGATTTCAAACAAATAGCGAAGGCACCAGTATTGCAGGCTCAAATGAGTTTCACTAGAAGACAAACCAGCTAATGCAAGAACCCCACAAGTGCCATTTTAATTTGCTGAAGACATACTCACCTTGGAAAACCACAAAAAGTATCTATTTATCCATTTATTTCACTTTGCTCACAAAAGCAGTCAGTCACAACTAAAAGAAAATTCAAATTTACTGGAAAACACAAGGACAGGAATGAAAACTAACCATTTTTTAAAAAGCTTGACTTAGTGCACCGACTACATTGTTTACCAAAAAAGGTGTTTTTCCCAGTAAAAAAAAAAAACTTTAATATTTAAATGTTTTTAGTCCATCATTTGAAATTATGTACAGTATTTACTTTTTTAAGTGATTTCAATCTTCATCATTTTATGTGTACTGCAGGTTTTAAAAGAAAATTATCCAACTTTGAGTGTTTTTAAATGTTTTTTTTAGGTCTTGTCCATGTGCGTCAGAGTTTAAAAACCTTTCAGCCAATCGATGAGCTGAAGAAGGGTCCATTCACCCTGCGGGTGCAAGTCCTGGGGTACCAGCCGACTGATCTAGGGGTGGAGGTGGACATCTGTCTGTCTGCTACTTCCCGCTCCAGATGCGTAGTGTGGGAGAGCATCCTGACACTGCTTTCCGAAAACAAGCTTCACAAAGCCATCAGATGTTCACCTAAGAATGAAAATGAGAGTGAGTAGTGTCACGGTGGTTCCCCTTCAGAATATTTGTGTTTTTAAAGCGACGGCACACTTGGGGCTTTAACTCACCTGATCACCATGACTTTGATCTTTGTTCTGGCAGGTGAGAAAGATGAGCCAGCACCGGACACTCTGAAGCAGGTGGAGCTCAAAGTTCCCTGGACTCCTGACCTGAAGTGTACATGGAGTTTTCCATGTAAGCTCCTCTCTCTGCCGGCCAGGCTCTTTAGATTCACTCCTCACAGAGTACCGAGTCTGTGGATGTTCTCTGTCTGCTTGGCTGAAATTGAAAAGCACAAAGGTAATGCGATTTATCAGACGATAACAGTATTAATTATCTCTATGAAGAATGGCTCTGTCCTGTTCTAGGGTGTCAGCTAGCTGCTCTGTTTTGCCAACAGGGGTTAAAGTGATCACCGCTCCCATTACCGTCACTGCCCAGTTTAAGGAGCCTCTGCTGGTTCCAGGAAAGGTGACGGTCAGTTTTTGGGAGGCACCGGAAAATAAGCATCAGTCCCAAAGCCTCTACTTTCAGATGCAGCAACACAGAGGGGGCAAAGCTCACCTGGTGGGACTGATTTCTAGGTGTTGATGATTAACAAATAATGTTGTTATTTGTTGTTCAGATTTTCACTGTTAACAGTTTGACTGTCAGTAGATTGGCAGGTTACAGTCAACTGAATTCTGTTTTCTTACACCTCCCAATTCAAGTGCATAATCTCAGCTACGGTGGCTGTTATAGAACAAAACGTTTTAGTCACCTAAGAGAGATCAAAACCATTACATTTAGCCAGCTGCTGCTGGCTGGCATGTTTCTACTACTGTTTGTGTAAAACAAATATGTTTTTGTACACAGTATTTTTGAATATGTTGAATAATGTCAAACTTTTCTGAACTTTTCTGTCATAAGCGCTGCTGTTTTTTGCTGCTGTTAGTCTGCCAGCTGCTCTTGTTTGCTGCTTTGAAGTAGATTCAGACACTTGGCGAATTAACTCTCATATGATGTGAGAATATAATCAAGCTGTTTATCAGAGGGAATGCTGGTTTCAAGGATACTTGATCCTATTGTTAGCTGGTATTGAGTTAGCTCATAACCAGCTGTTTTCGTTTAGTCGGCTCATTGTCGGTTGTTCAGAGGAGAGTTGTGTGTCTAATAAATGAGCAGGCTTGTGGATGTTTTCATTCTGTTCTGACTAAATATTACTTATATACTATATTACCATTCAGTGCTTACCAGTAAGCAGATAAGGTGTTTCCAGGTATTTCCTTGTGAGTAATAATATCATTAATTGTATCTCCGATCAGTTAAAGCAGACCTTCCCAAAGTGTGGGGCCCGCGCCCTAGGGAGGGCGCAGAGTCATTGGATGGGGGGGGGATGCTTGGACACTGCTAGCACGGGGCGCCCACACAAACGCAAAGCAGGAGATGAAGCATCACTGAATATGTTTCCAAACCAACTTCATTCTAAGCCAAAGACTACAAAATATGGTGAAGCATATCTGCCCTTTGGTTTCACCTGCACAAATGCCGAGGTAGGTCTCCCCTGCAGAATTGGTTTTCCCTTCATCGGGAGCAGCGCTGGGCTCTTCAAATCACGGACAAACAGTATCCCACAGTTGTTTATGTTTTTAAACCCATTTTGCACAGAGAGGCATTTTTGACAAATGTATTGATAACAATGTTGAATATTATTACACAGAAAAAAACAACTACATGTAAAATAATCACACCGTGACGCCTCTGCCTTTCTAAATAGAGGGACAGTAACTGCGTGTGTGTAAGCCTGTAAAACCTGAAGATAGAGACAAAATATTGTTAATCTGACTATCTGCTATTCTGCAATTCATCTCATGTAAACAATAACGTGGCGCACAGCGTGACGTGAATAAAGGCACATACCTTTGACGTTGCATGAGGAACTCTGTATTCCTCGTCCACACGTAAACGCAAAAAAGGAGTTTTAAAAAATCTCCGTTTTACGTGTGGACGAAACAGCTGCGTTTTCAAAAATACCCGCGCAGGTGCGGACGTAGCGTTAAAGAGTTAGATTATTTGCTTACTACCTGTAATTTATTGCAGATTACTTGTATTCGCTTAATTGTTTACTAAATGTTTGAGGTGTGAAATAAACCACAATGGAGCAAAATATGCGTGTGTGTGGTTGGAGGATGTGTTTGTGTGTGCGTGTGCGCGCGGGGGGGGCGCGAACATTTTTCTTGTAAAACAAAGGGGGGCTAGCAAAAAAAGTTTGGGAACCACTGAGTTAAAGTGTCCCATTAAACCATGGCAGCATGCACAATGTCAGGACCCTGAGGCTAAAGCAGCTAAATGGTATTCAGGCATCGTTTGATTTATTCATGTGCTTTTCCCTTTGTGACAAGTCAAAATGTCTCAAAAAGCTAAAGAGCAGCTGCTCTGTCAGACAATAAGAGTAAGAACAGAGAGTAGAAAGCACTGGTTTTCTAATTTAGAGCTGCGGTGCACAGTTCCCGTGCACAACCGCCTCTGACCTAGAAACCTGCTGGAAAATAAGAAATCACTTGTGAAAGATCAGACGCAGTTTCAACATTAAGTGTCCTCTGCATCAGTGCACCTGGTGCTTTAACACATGACTCTGGTGCATTCCTCAGGGTTTGCTGTAAATATTCTTGCATTCCTTGTTTGAGCTTTATTTAGTTTACACCAAATTGTTGTCAAACATAATCTTAAAGACTGTTTTTCCTTCAACATAAGAAATACATTTTCTGGTGGCATCTCCTTTGAGCCTTCTCTTTTGCTGAAAAAAATAAAGTAATCCCCAGTTTAGTTATTATTGTAAGGTCACAGTCTTAATTTTAAAGATTTTTTTGAAAGGGGTGTGATGTTTGCTTGTTTGTTTGTTTGTTTTACTTCACAATATTTGTTGAATAGCTGAAAAGTTTAAATTCAAGGATTTGTCACAATATTTAACACGGAGACTTAGAGCCTGTATTATTAGAAAACGTTCAGTGCATGGGATTGAAAAAAGTGGCGTTTTAAAAGGACAAAATCAGGACAAGTGTCTGTTGTAGTTCTGCGTAAACAAGAATTCAGGAAGGGACTGCAGGTATAATCTGACTTCACTGCCAGGTCCAGTAAAAGTTAGCGCCAACTTTAGATTGACATTTTGATTTGAATTAAAAACTAGCTGAAAAGAGCCTGTATTCACTGTATAAGCGGTGTCTATTTTAATATTGTTATTATTAACTGTCTGCGCATAAGCACATTAGCATATTCTCCAAAATGGCAAATAATGTGCAATAAATTAACCTTTCTTCATTTCCTTGTTTTGGGTGGTGTTTGCCTTTTTGCTATTTCTAATTTAATGAAAACTCAAAAGTCAACTCTGGGTGGTTAACATGTGAAGCAGAATCAATATAAAGGTCAATCCATTAGAAAATCACAAAGTTTAAAATACGAGATGCACACACAGGTTCTGGTGTGAGTGCGTCGAGTCTGCCTCTGTGCAGCTACAGCTGTGAGCAGTTGTAGTGGATACGATGAGGGGAGGGCGTGTGTGAAGGATTTCTTGTTTGTAGACCACAAGGAATACTCTGCAAGCAGGAGACATCAGTTTTGCCAGCGGCACAGCAGAGCAGGAGGAAGCCTGCTTGATCATCCCATCTATGCCATGTGATTTTCCCTACATCGACCCGGGGAAGAGTTCAGGCTTAAAAAGCTTAAGGTAAAGGCATGTTTTTATTAAATTGATGTGTATTTTTACAGAAATGTGGATGTTCATTGTTGCATCAGTTGTGTGTTTGATGTGTAAAGGACAGTTTTAAGTAATGTTAGCGTTCAGATAGCCATCATCATACATTAAGTGTACTCTATACTGCCCAACATTTTTAAAAAGTCAACTCTGTGATATTAAATTATTGTCCATTTTCTCCTGGCTGTGCCACATAGTTCCTCCTCCCAGAGATAACGCTTCTCCCAGGCTGCTCGTACTCACTGCTGAGACAAAAGGAGTCGCCAGCCATGTGAAGCTAAAGCCATAAACCAATGAACGTGTTTAAAACATTATCTATTTTTCATCTGTTCTTGTTCTTGCTCAGTCACCTCTACAAACTGGAGCATTCCCACTCCAACATGTACACTGCAGATATTATTCATTTATAGAGTCCCAATTCTGTCTTGCAGGAGTCAGTCAAGTGTAAGAGGGTCAGTTTGTAAAGCTCCTGTGCAGAGTGCAGTGCATTTAGCACACAGAGCTATAAATCCTCTAGAAAAGTCTTTCAATACAGTTTCCAGTGTGCATATTTATTGCATATTCCCATTTGCATTTGTTTGCACTTGTCCTTTCTTTAAAACGGGACTAAAGCTTGAAGATTTGCCCACTGACACGAATCTGTCAGCATTCCACACCCATAAGTAGGATGGCAGATTTCCAGGATGCTCTGATGAGCAGTGCCTTTATCACTTCATCTGAAATGTTTCTGTGTGGCAGCAGGGGAGGAGGAAGGTGTGTTTAAAAGAGATCAAACACTCACTTTCCTTGGTTTGTTAAAGCACTTTTGAGGCCTTCATCTGTCTCCACCTTCACAGAGCCGGTCCTTCGGGAATTCAGGTTATTTTTGCTTCCTTTAAAAGTAGCGGCTTCTTTTATTTATTCAGAGAGGCCAGCGCATAAAACAAGTCCACTATTTGTTGCCCCAGTTACACTGTTAGCGAAACACTGTACTATAATGTAACTGCATGATGTAGTCAGTTTGTAATTGTGCATTAATAATTCAAAAATTAAATAAATAAAGTAGGGGTAAATTTTGTTGACCTCAAATCATGTAGCAGCACCTTTATTCAGACCTTAGTAATAACTAGATATGTGACACCAGCCATGGTTTCTTGACTATTTTATTCAAGGTCAACTTTGACCGTGGGCACTAACAGTGAAGGTCAAGGTCAAATGTTTAGCCAGTCTAGATAGACAACATTAAAAATGATATCTTTAAAACTGTGGTCACTGGACCGATAACGAACAGACAGACAGACAAACAAATGGAAACGATTACATACTCCTTCCCTTCAAGAGAAAACAACTGTTTCCTGTCAGAGGGTTTAATTATACTATCAAGCATTTTAATATACATGATGCAAACATATGCTTATTTTGCACCATCAGTGTCCATGTTGGTCATGATGCCAGTTTGTTTGTTTGTTTGAGGAGTTTGGATCATTTCTGTGGGAAGCAGTTCAAGTCAGGTGATGCTCTGCACATCACTGTTTCCTGTGATGGATCTTCACAGACCCTCAGACGTCAGAGGGCCAGTAATTTTGTAGTGCCATGTTCTTGACACTTTCTTGACATTGGCATCAATTAATTTCTTTGGTGGAAATTCATCAGATTCATACAGTTGTATTACAGCTAAAAGATAAAATACCCGTCCAGGTGAACAAAGACTTTTTTTTTTTTTACAGATTTCATAAGTCTTAAAAGACTAGAAAAGAATGAACACAATATATAAAATAATGATACAATTCAGGGCACAAACCCCAGTTTTCTGGGTCAAAGGTATTTGGCCTCCTAAAGTGAACTGTATTGCTTTTTCTAGAATCTGCAAAGAAAAAATAATTTTCCCGTTACATACAATGCAGATTCATAAAATCAATAAGCTTCCCTCCAAAAGCAGGGGTGTCATAATTTATTCATTTAGACCATTTTGTTTACTATGTAGTAGTAATCTTAAAATGATTATATTAGTATTTATTGTTTGCTAAATATTCTCATATTGTTAAAGAAAAAGGAAGGCCTATTTACTGGATTATTCTATATTGTTTTGGGCTCACAAAATAAACCAGCCCCAGGTGTCTGTTGTTGTGAGCTGGTGTTACATAAATAATATTGAACTGAGTCTTACAGTCGTCCTCAGTGAACAGACTACAGTTTCTAAGGTCAGAGGCTAACCTCCAGTTTTTTGTTTGGTCTCAGTGTGAAAGGCAGATTTACATGAAGAAGCAAGGAAAAGGAAACACTGCCAGCATCCCCATTTCTTCCCCAACAGGGAGCAGCAGTGTGCAGGTCTACCATGACTATGAGAAGGTGGCCTTCAAGATGCATTCTGGAAATGGTCATGCTGCAGAAAACAGTTCTCATCCCAGGAGAGACCAGCTCTCCAGCCGAGCTAGTGCCAACGTTCCAGACATCAACTCCATCAGCCACGAAGAAAAGCGCAGCACGAAAGACGAGATTGGTCACAGGAGCTTCATAAGGACGATGGAGTCAAGCAGCCAGGGCTACTCGGGGCCAGAAGACAACTCAACAGACCCACATGAGACCCTGACAGAGACTTCAACTCTGACTTTTGTGGATGGACGCAGTACGGAGGAGTCAGCAGAGAGCCGCAGTCTCCACGGAGTGGGGATGGTT
Source organism: Pundamilia nyererei (assembly GCF_000239375.1). Classification (NCBI taxonomy): domain Eukaryota; kingdom Metazoa; phylum Chordata; class Actinopteri; order Cichliformes; family Cichlidae; genus Pundamilia; species Pundamilia nyererei. The sequence goes on along the minus strand of NW_005187573.1, from coordinate 812,612 downwards.
TATCTCAAGGAGTTTGTGCTCATAGATGATGATGAAGACGGGGATATGTCGCTAAGAGAGAAAACAGTGACAGACGTGTCCTTGATGGATGGAAAAGCTGCAGACCTGGTGTGCAGCAGGCTTTTGTCCACCTCCAGCGGTTCAGTGTCAGAGTACAAGGAAACATCTGCTCCTGACGCGCCTCCTCCTGAGGAGCCTGAAGCTGCACATGAAAAGAAAAGCTGCTGTTTGTGCACACTTTTATGACCCTTCAGGATCTCACAGCTTTGTGTCCATCATATGAACTGTGACACTGTCTGTGATAGAAACCTGAGCAGTCACTCGTGGTATGGGAAGCAGAAGAAGATTACATTCCTGACATGCTTTTTTAGCAACCAGCAAAACATGTTCATGTTCAAACATCAACCACTAATGTGTTTCAGTCAAACTGCTTTTTCATTATAAATATGAAATGTAGGAAACAGTATGGTGCATTTGATAAAAGTTACAGTAAGAACGATTTGATACATGCATGTTTCTGCAATAAACGGCTGGTTCTTGAAATATCAGGTGCTAACAAAAAATATAAGAAATTTCAGTATTAAAATGTCCCGCCTACTTATATTACTAATGTCCCAGTTTCATTTTGTCCATTTGAGATAACGCCACCTTTAATAATTGTAACAGCAGTGCACAAAGATCACAATGACTGATCATGCAGAGAAAGTCTTAGGTTTAGGTTGCCCTGGATCCTGTGTTGTTTTTACAAATAGATCCTCTTTTTAACTGCATTGTTCCCTCGCCATAAAATATGTTGGCGCAATGGTTCAGTGCTCATCAACAGCTGGCGTAGGCAAAAATAACTGAGTGCCACCTGAGTGTTATTTTTATTTGGAAGGAATATGTGAAACACATTTGTCAGAACTCAAAGATACAAACTGTGTGTTTCTTTAAGATACAACCCTTTTTTCCTGACATGCGCTGTGTCCATGAACTTCTCTGGCTATTACACTACGTTTTTGTGTGTGATAATGCAGGAGCCAGTGCATTCTGATCTGCTGTTTTTATTCAGCAGCTACCTGAAAGCACAAGGTATGCATGATGTCCAGTTGTGCTACTCTCACACCAGAACGGAGCTAGTGAGTGGTTATTTTCTGCTCTTGATGTGATTTATAGTGAGAGCCTGATTGATACAAACTTAAACGATCTCTAAAGAAGGACAAATTCAGACAGACTTGATTCTTTGAGACTGTCTGGAGTTCACCTTTGGGATTATTTTAAAGGTACAGTGTTTAAAACCTCACCACTAGATGTCAGTAAGTTGCAGTCAACTGGATTATATTTTGTTACCCTTTCAATTCAAGTGCATAATCCTAGCTACAGTAGCTGCTGTAGAACAATCAGCTCTGGCCACTGTTTATCTGTAGTGAGTCTAGGCTGTCAATCCCCTGTTTATTTCAGCTCTCAATATGTATCCATGTCTATTTGCTTTAGAAGAGGCTGAAGACCTTTGTGAAAGGAGTCCAAAAAGAGTCGACGAGACAGCAATGCTAAATTCTGTCCTATGGCAGTATTTCTGAGGTGAGTTCTTGAGGATATCTTTAACTTTCTGTCAGAAAGCACTGCTTTGAGCCTCTGTTAGGGTCTGCTCTCTCATACAATGTGAGAATGTAATCAAACTGTTTATCAGAGGAAAACTGTGTTTTTAGGGCACTTGCCCTAACATTAGCTGGTTAGCTTATAATGTTAGTTTTTAACCAGCTGTTGTTGTTTAGCCAGTTTGTTATCAGCTGTCTGGAGACTTGAGAGTTTCAAGTCTAATCTGCTGATGATAAGGAATTACCAATATCAGGAATAAATTAGCATGTTTATGCACGTTTTCATGTGTAAGAGGCCTGTCTTCAGTTCAGGGGTCAAACACATGCTTGTCACATGATGAGTTTGAGGCTGAGACAAGCTTGAAGTTGTAGTCTGCTTCTTTACATGGTTTATTGTTCGTTTGTGCATGTTTTATTGAGGAAGCTCAGTTTTGAAAGGAACTATTTGGATGTTTACATCATTTGAAACCTTGCTAAATACTGTTTTCCCCTCAGACTTGAGGGAACTTATGGAAAAGAAAGGAAAAACACTTGTTCATGTTTTACATATATTGTATGTCCCATAGACTTACATAAATATAATTGTTATTTATTCATAACGGTTGGACATTTTGCATTTATTTCATGCAATATAATTCTAAGGACCAAGTGTAAAGAAGTATAAATTCAGTATTGTTTTGAGTAGTAAAAATGTGAAATGTCTTGATACGTTCTCAATCATCCAGGTAAGCAAATCCCAAAAAGTTTCCTATTGACACTTACCAACCAGTGGACACTCTTTCAATGATGAGGATGTACACATCCTGAATGGGGAGGAAAGCTGGTTTGAGCACGAAGTCATGAGGCCATTTACGTGAAAAGGGAAAGACCATCTCTGAATCGAGGAGGGGGCCTAAAGGTACATCTTTTACCATCTTACAATGCTGTGATTAAAGCCATTCCCCAACTCTCTGTGAATGGTACTTCTGGCCACTGATCAATGGTTGTTGATCATTCGTCATGAGAATTTGCATATTAATGATCAAGGAACTGACCTCACAGCCCATTGTTCATTCAGTGGGCTGGTTTCAGTCACTGTAGAAATCTACTGTTTATAAGTTTGGGGAAACCTGCAGTCAGCTGAGACTGAAGAAGTCACTTGGATGAGTGACGAAACGTTTCTCCCACTGAAAACTCTACGTCCAGATGAACAGAATCAACCTTTTGGGGAAAATGTGAAATGTTTGAGGAGAAAATTATATAAACTGTGTATTTAAACAATCATGTACTATTGGATTGTAAGTTTATTCAGTTTTTTATTCATTTATTTTTTATTTTCTCTCTTTTCCACGTGATGTTACTCATTTGTTCAAAGGGGTCACTTCCTTGATGTTTGACTAAACTAATGGTTTTGTGATTACCCAGACCTGATGTGTGCTCACACAAACACACAGTTTTCACTTTGATCTTTAGTTTGGACAAAAATGTCTAAAACTGGCGCGTGAATATATAAACACACACACACAGACACACAGAGCGACAGCTATGAAGAGTTTAGCTTACTAATTTGAGTGACAGAAAACCCCAGTTAGGACCCTGCTGGGCAGAGAGATAGGAGCTCATCAGACTTATCTCCCCCTCCCACATCACCCACTGCAGACCCCTAGTTTCAACATAAATACAAAAACTTAAAACACCGCTTATATATTTATGGAGTTTAATCTAAGTGAGCCGTCACTTAGCATCGGGTAAACTGCACTTAACCTTCATGAATCCATAAGAGCTGTGTCAGTGGTTAACACCAAACTGGTGTAATGAGGAGTTTAATATGCACAAAACTAACTGTTACAAAGTGACACCATGTTTTTTAAGAGGAAATTCAGCAGGTTTATGGGGCCAAATATAGCTGTTATCAGCTCCCACAGCTGAGTGGGCAGTCCACTGTGAGTAGTGAACGTATCATCTGCAGATGCGAGTAGTAACTGAACATGCCAGACGATGACAGCTAAAACCACAAAACTGCTCGAGGACCATTGAGAAAAGGAGTTTCTTTCCCAGGGTGACCTCAGCTCACCCACTCACAATTCTGGTTATCAAATGCGCTCAGCTTAATAATGGTGCACAAGAAGGAAGTACATAAATAAAAATAAAAAAAATAGAAAAAACGAAGATGAGGACGAAGAGGTTTTGTATCGGGTGAAGTCCACAGGGAGACTGGAAGGATGGATGAAGGAACCAAAAGCGTGATTGTGTTCTTTCTGCTCTTCGTTTTTTCAGGTGAGAATCCTGGTGACGTTTTTCTCCCCAAGATTCTGATTTTATAATTACAACGTATGATATATATGACATAATGAACAACTTTAAGTATCAACATGATAATTGGAGAAGAGTCCTCTCTATCCTCTCAGGTAAGCCAGCAGAGGGTCAGAGTCTGTTGGATGTGTGCTCAACCTGCCATGCTAATGCCACGTGTGACGACAAGTCAGATGGCTCGGGCAAAGTTTGTAACTGCAAGTACGGCTTTGTTGGAAATGGAAGAACCTTCTGTCAAGGTAGGAAAAAAATAAATATCTGTACTGCTGCTCCAGTTAATATATTAAAAATTAATCAAGTAACTTTAATGTAAAAGAGGCTGCTCATAGGGATAAACCCACAGCGAATCAGCATCCACTTGTACAGTTTTCCAAGACTCCAAACAGCTCTTTAACGACTTTATGCTAACTATTTTGGTTTCATCAAATTTATCGTTTTTTACCGCCAACATCAGGATCATTTCTAGCAACAGCAGTGATCTGTTAGCACTCTGCTGCTGCACAGCAATCAAACAGTATGTAACCAAACAGCCCACAGACTAAAACATTACACGTATCTACCTGTTGTACAGTTTTCACACGAGCATCTCCACTGTCAGCATCTTGGCAGTAAAATGAGGGATGTGAGGAGAAGAGGCGGTCTGATTGACAAAGTGTTAGCCAAAGTTTTATATCACAGGCAATCATTTTAAAACTGAGTATGACCACAATTAACAAAGTAGATGCCATTTTTATTCCATATGACCCCAAACTAGATTTTACAGAGTTTAACGTGTTTATAGAGGTCACATCAGAAAGACTTCAATAGGTCTGGAAGTTACATGAGTTAAGGCATTAAGGCAAAGTTTCATTGGCTTTATTTTCCTAGCCTGAAGCTATATCCATGTTTTATGCTGGCTATGCCACAGGCGAGGTTAATAAGCTGGTGAGCATGATGGAGTATTTAGCAGCTCACAAGCTACAAATATAGCTCCAAATGTTGCTTTACTCAGTATGTTAACAACCCCTTGCTTCCTGACACTTGAAGGTATATATTATTATAGTTTCTATCCAAGAGGCCAAAACTAGACAGAGTCTAATCCATACTCACAGCTTTATGAGGTTGTACCTGTATGGACTATTCTTGGGTAATGGTGATTTGAGCTAAATGCTAATCTGAACTGGCTAATACTCGCAGTGATCCTAATTTAGCACGTTAGCATCATATTACATTTGATTATTAGCAAAAAAAAACACAAAATGCTGCTAATGCTGAGGGGTATGGAAATGGTTTAGTTACTATCCAAGAGGCCAAACCTAGACACAGCTAAATCCATACTCACAGCTCTATGAGGTTGTACCTATATGGGTTGTTCTTGGGTAAAGCTGATTTGAGCTAAATGCTAATTAGAACTGACTAATACTCGCAGTGATGTTAATTTAGCATGTTAGCATCATATTGCATTTAATAATTAGCAAAAACACAAAATGCAACTAATGCTGAGGGGTATGGAAATGGTTTAGCAAGTTTAATAAAGGCGTGAATAAGTAAGAAGTATAAAAAAATAATTACAGAGTTGTATTAATACATACTACTAAAAGGAATGAGTATTCGGGCCAGATTAAAAAAACTTTTTTTTTAAAATAGATTAAAGTCCAAATACTATTTTGAGAAAAAAGTTGAAATGTGGAGTCATATGAACTTGGAAGAGTTGGCCGGATTTTGTACAAAAAATAAACTGGCTGGCAGTGGACAGATACAAGGAAACTGATGGTTACACCCTCATGCAATAAAGAGGATTTATGTTGTATCAGACAACCTGATCTTCTGATACAGCCTGGATCCTCTTTGCTCCACAGAGGTGTAACCACTGATATCCTCGCATCTGTCCATTGCAGCTATTTCCTTTTGCACAGATGCAGTAAGATTCCAAGATTGTTTTTCCTTCTGAACAGATGTAGTTTTTTGCACCATCTCTTAAAAATCCAGAAGTATTTTGTAGAGGGTCAATGCTAATTTCATTAGGGAGATTTGAAACAACAACTTATTTATTAAAATACTGTAAAAAAAAATTCTTTTTTAGTTTATTCTTTTAAAAAGTATATATTTTAACCATAATATTCTATCATGCAGTTACTTATCTCACATTATTTGGGTTTATGAAAATGTCTATAAACTTGTAATTATTCCCATGGACCTTTTCCACACCTTTGACTTGCAGAAAAAAAATTCTTATTGATCGTTTTCTTTGTTTCTCCAGACAAAGATGAGTGTCAGATAGGATCCAGTAAGATCTGTGGCCAGCACACCACTTGTCACAACACTTTTGGCAGCTACTACTGTACTTGTCTGGCCGGCTACAGCCCTTCTAACAACATGGCTGTTTTCATCCCAAATGATGGCACCCACTGCCAGGGTGAGTTTGCGCTGTACCCAGGGTTTTTTAAGCAACACCTATGATATTAGAAATACATTATTAAATGAGCAAATTTTAAGCCACATGTTCATCATATCTCTTTGGCTGTGCAGACATTGATGAGTGCGGGATCACAGGGCAGTGTGGAGAGGGAGCTCAATGCAGGAATCTTGAGGGCAGCTTTGACTGCAGCTGCCAGGTTGGATACAAAATCCACAATGGAGTAGAACCCTTTAACCCACTGAGAGACAAAGCTTCCTGCAAAGGTGCGCTCATATGTATTTATGGGACATTTTGTCACTCATCTAGAGTTCTGGTGTAATGTCAAAAATATATGGCTCTCGGTTTGGCTCTGCCACACTACTATCTGGTTACTATTATAATGAAGGCTAATGTGAAGGTTCTCAGTCATCCAGGTCATGGTAGTCTAAGGTGCTTGGACAGAAAAGTGTCTGGACTTCTTTAAGTTTCTTGAAGACATTTCATCTCATCCAAGAAGCTTCTTCAGTTCTAAGAGCAATTGGTGGAGACTCCCAGATTTTTAAGCCCTTTTGGGAGTGTCCCAAAGAGGGCCCAGGGCCCCTAATCACACAAGCCAAGGTGTGAAAATGGGTGTGGGTCACAATCAGCCAAGGTTTCCAGTGAACCCATTGTGAAACCTAACCCCACCCTGTCATGTGATTTATTGAGAACAAATGACCCAGGATGTGAGTGGGCGTTAAGTCGTCTGAGAAGGGATCTCCCAACTGGATTATAGATGGCAGACAGTTGGTGTTGTAAGCCCCGCCCTCTGTCAAAGATGGTTGTTCACAGTGGACATAGATGGCTTCTTTCACTCCTCTTTCAAACCATCTGTCTTCTCTGTCCAAAATGTGAACACTGACATCCTCGAAAGAGTGACCTTTGACCTTTAGATGCAAACGTACAGCTGAGTCTTGACCTGTCGAGGTTGCTCTATGTTGTGCCATGCGTTTATGAAGTTGCTGGCCCAAGGTGTTTGGAAATGTTGTAGGTGTTGTGAGGTAAGATGGCGGAAGAAGCCTCTCAGATGAGAGATGAAACATCGTCAGGACACTTAAAGAAGTCCAGACGCTTTTCTTACCAAGCTCCTTAGACAATGACAGTCAATCTTGAATTAAATCCATGCAACCAGTTGCTGTAAAGAAAAGCTGGATGTAAACCTAAGTTGTGTATAATCCTGTCCTGCTCAGTTGTTATCTGTGGCCCACTTGCACTACTGGAGGACACGGTGCTAGTGTCAGTCACAGGAACTACGTACAGCAGCGTGGCCACATTCATCTGCGATGAAGGCTTTGTGTGGAGGAGGGGAGACAACAGCTCTGTGTGTGGTGCTGAGGGGCTGTGGAGCAAACCTGACATGGTCTGTGAAGGTAATGAAACTCTTTGGTGCTTGTAGCTGTTGTGATGTTCGGCTCTGCTTAACATTATGTGTTTTAAAATGCATTCACTGATATTTTCATGCTAACACTGGAGACAACACTGTGAATCTCAAGGTGATTATCTGCCAAATTTTTACTTATTCAGAGGATTTCAGGATCATTAAGCTCATTACTCTTTTGTTTGGGTCACTTTTGATGAGGTACCCATTTAAAAATACATCATTAAAGGTCCTTATTGTACATTTGTCTGTTTAAAAATATGTTAACCCTCTCAGAATTAACAATGACTTTTTACAGATGTGAAGAAACAAGCGCCATAACTTTATTTCCACAGCATCTATGAAATGTGCGAGATATGAACTGAAGCTGAACGAGAGCCGCACGTGATACCAATCGGTACCACAATATACATTTGAATGTAACCTTTATTTTCCAGGCTAGTCATTCAAGGGACACAAAAGCAAAGCCTGATGAGGAAATCGAGAGATTAGAAACAGCAGCACATATCAGAAAATATCTGAACACATCCACTGGTGAAATGCTGCCCCCTGGTGCTGAAAGTTTTGTTAAATTCCATAAACAGAAATGACTAAAACCTTAAAGTCATGTGTCACATTGGAGAGTGTATTAATGCTGATTTTCTTCCTAATATGCTTATAAACCTAAAAAATGTTTCGTTTAGTTTTTTTTTGCTGAAACAAGTTACTCTAATACTTGTTAAGAGTATTAATGCATTATTTTTACTAATGTAAAAACTTGCTTAATAATAATAATAATAATAATATTTGCATGTTTTTTCCAACATCCAGAGAGTTTTAGCCAGTGACAGGATTGTTTATGAAATGGATCAGTTTGAGTTGTTGGAGATTTTCAGGTGAAAACATTTTCACGCAGCATGTCACTACTTTGGCTCCCAGAGGTTGACTGTGGTTCTCCACCTGCCGTCCCTCACTCACGCTTGCTGTGGAATAAAAGCACAAGGATGGGCACTGAGGTGGTTTATCAGTGTAACTCTGGATATCATAATGTTGGAAAGAGAAATGTCTCCATCTGCACTGCAGCTGGACAGTGGGCGGGTCCATCTGTGCTCTGCCGAGGTACTGTCACTGTACTTTCATGCTGATGAGGACTATTTCTAATCGAAAATGATTGACTGACCGAATTAATCTGAATCCTTTGTGTTACGTTGTTGTGGTGATTGTCGTTCCTTGTAGAGATCTTGTGTGGAAATCCTCCTGTAATTGAATTCACTGGGCAGGTGTGGAGTTATAACTCCACCCCTGGCAGCACTGTGCTCTATTTCTGTAAAGACGGCTTTTATAACAAAGGAGGAAATAATGTATCCACCTGTCAGGAAAATGGTCATTGGACATCCCCAACTTTGTCATGCCAAGGTAATCAAACAATGGATTGTTTTCTAATGAAAAAAAACCAGCATTAAATTATTAAATTCAATTCAATTTTATATAGCGCCGAAAAAACAACTGTCACCTCAAGGCACTTCATATTAACCACATGGTGACAGTGGGAAAGAAAAACCCTCTTTCAACAGGTAGAAGCCTCTGATGGAACCAGGCTAAGAGGAGGAAGACGGGAAAACATCATAAGGACTTTTGAAAAAAAACCCAAATAAATAAAGGTTTAATGTAGAGATTTAATGAGATAATTCAAGATTATTAAAGAGATTTTTTATAGGTGGCACTCAGTAAATTGTCAATTTTAAAAAGTCACTTGATTTTAAGACCCGGTCGGTCCCCTTTGATTATACCTGTTTCTCTTGCTATGACAAACTAAACTATATTGTTCAATATCTTATTGTGAAGTAAATTAAAATGTCTTGTGCTTTCAGTTGTTTTTATAATCCTCCATAACTCCCCTTGTGTATCATTTCCCGTCATAGAGATATTATGTGGGAATCCTCCAAATCTGCCTCACACTGGACAAGTGTGGAAAGGTAGCTCCACCCCAGGAAGCACTGTAATTTACTACTGTAAAAAAGAATTTTATCACAGTGACGGAAACAATGTTTCAGTGTGCACAATTAATGGTTACTGGACAAAACCAGATATCTCATGCAAAGGTAACATCTTTCTTCTGGCGCTCTCGAGACACAAATAACTGTTTATTTTCTTCTGTTAAATGATAGATTTTTTTCATCTGTAGAAGTTGACTGTGGCAAGCCCCCACTCATCCCTAATTCAGTCATGCACTGGGATAAAATTTCCACTGTGGGCTCAAAGGTTATTTATCAGTGTAAACCTGGATATCTCAGTGCTGGAACAGGGGATGTATCTGTTTGTAGTGCCAGTGGAAAATGGGATGGAGCACCGATCCTTTGTCAAGGTGACATTTAGCTATGAACTTGTGTGTTAATTACTGTAAAGTCATTTTAAACCACTGTGCAGTTTAACCATACACAATTCAAAACTCATTGAAGCATTGCTGACAACATACATCTAGCTATTATCACCCACAATGACCAGCTTTCTTTTTGTTGTAGAAATCAACTGTTGGGAGCCTGTTTTAAAACCCAATGCTAAAATGTTATGGGATGGCACATCACGCATTGGTAGTGTGGTTTATTACCAGTGTGCAGAGGGATATTACACCAGGAGCCTGAGAAACTACTCAGTATGTGGAGAAAATGGACTATGGGAGGATATTGATCTGTGGTGTGAAGGTGCAGATTATTACGTAATGCATGTTCAGGGGCTGTTGTTGTCGTTGTTATGGAAAAAAGGCATGTTTGATGGAGGATTGGACAGTGTGTCTGTCTTGTTGCATTTCTTTATAGCCCACAGTCTGTGTTCATTCATGTCTGTGTGTCAGACAGAAATAAGCTGTGGTCCCCCAGTAGCCCTCCCCCACGCTAACCTCCTGTGGGGCCACAACAGCACACCGGGCAGCACTGTGCTGTATGAGTGTATGGAAGGATTTTACCAGGAGAGTGGGAATAATATGTCAACATGTTCACTATCAGGAGAGTGGGGGGAAGTATCTATAAAGTGTAAAGGTAGAGTAACGATCTCTCTGTATCTGTTCAGCAGTGGGAGCATGATTATTTCTGATTATTAGCATGCTGTTTATGTGTTTGCATGCTTATTAATTTGTTTGTCCCTGCATGCTCTGTGGGTCTTAATATTTTTCTTTATTTCTAGGATTTTGGTTTCCTTTAGGTGCATGCTGAAAAAACAATGAATAGCACTATTTCTGAGTCATTAAACAATTCACTCTTGCTATTTTCCAGCTAAATGTGGCCCAGCTCCTTTTCTTGCCAACTCAGAGGTCGTGTGGCATAATAGAAGTGTTGTGATCCACCGCTGCGTGGCAGGATATCACAGCTGGAGGGGAAGCAACGTCTCTGTGTGCGGGAGCTCCGGGGAGTGGCAGAAAGCTACTCTGAGATGCATAGGTAAGTGTCAGCATACAGTTAAAGCCACAGTTCTCATTGTTTCATTACAGGCATCTGGAGGAGATTCCAATTGTTTAACTTGTATTTAGTAGCTTTTCAGTGCATCTTTCATTATGGCCCAAAGAGATTCTGATGCAAGTTAACAAGGCTGAAAAGCCCCCAAAAAGGAAAACCTTTCATAATACCCAGATCAACAACCGGTATTGGTAAAACAGATTACTGGCCTTCAGAATACTCAGTATTCTTAAAAGAAAGGACTGTGCTGGCCAAAAGGCCTGAAAGACTGCAGAAGACAACTAAAGTGGCTGACTGCATAATTTTCATTACATCTAGCCAACATAAGAACATTCTTGATGAGGTAGGTGAATGATTGTTAAAGTCTGCAACCAAGAAATTCTTTCATGGATGGAAATATAGTGTGTTTACAACAAGGTGCAAACCACTGGTTACACTCAAGAACAAGAAGGCCAGATTAGTCCTTGTCTGATAAAATAAAATAGAGGTTGATCGGTTCTGGCAAAGATTCTTTTGATGCAAGAAAGAGATTAAATTGTACCATAATGATGGCAAGAGAAAAGAAGGGAAGAGAATGAAAGGAACTGCTCATGTTCCAAAGCACAGCACACCATCTGTTAAACACGACAGAGCCAATGCTTTAGCATGGGATGGCTGCCAGTGGAATCAGGTCTTTAGTGTATGATTGATGACGTGACTGTTGATAAAAGTAGCAGGATGAATTCTAAAGTGTACAAGGCGCTACTCTCTACTCAGATTCAGCCACATGCTGCACAACAGACTGGATCGTGCTTCACAGTACATGTGGATAATGACCTAAAGCGTAGCTTTATGTTGCAAAGAAATGGGATATTCTTCAGTGGCCAAGTAAATCAGCTGATCTCAGTCCAATGGAGCATGGTTTTTATTAACTGAAGACAGAACTGATGGAAGAGTGCAGTATAATTGTCATAAGCTTTGTGGATTGTTGTTATTTACAGAATCAAAGACAGGAGGCAGAGAGAAAACTCAGTGTAAGTTTTGATTTTGATTTCCCAGGTGTTAAACAAAGTTCAGAGTCCACAGAGCAGTTTACAGAAAACTAGGAATCCATAGATCAGGAAATACTAAGAATTCCAAACACAAGCAAACTCAGCACTAGATGATCCACAGTTAGAGGGATGACTTGACAAAGGACAAGGAGAAGCTGAAACAATAAATACAAGAGTTGATGGGGGAAAGGAAACACAGTTGAAGATAATGATGGAAGATGAGAAAAGGGAAGTAAAATAAAACAGGAAGTAATTACTCAGAGACAAAAGACTAACATAATACGACACAATCCGGTTGTTCAGTGATGACGCAACGAATCCTACTTCCGGGCCTAAAGTAGTCTGCGTTTAATATGGCTTTTGTGTTGTTAACATGTTTAGTGTTATGTATTTTCTTCTATTTGAGCTCAAAAAGCTCCTAAAACAGTCAGTGATCCCTGTTGACCTCCCTCGGCTTTTATTACCGCTAATCATTTATTTAAGCTTTTTAAAACCTTAGGATGTAACTACAGCCCAGCCCATGCAGCAGTATATGAATGACTAACCTCGTACTGTGGATGGATTATCTCAGTTGTTCTCCTGGCTGAAGTTTGGTCCTTTTACAGCATCCTGCCATGCGATTACATTTGTTCCTGACCACCGAGAACACTCACGTTAACTTTTATCGAGTGGAAAAAAAGTTAGCTTGTTTATATTATGCTAACATAGCTGTGTCGCTAGCGGTCACGTAGCACATCATTATATACCAGCTAGCCCAACTTCAGTAACCCTACAAACGTCACTGCTTTTTAGTTTTCTGTCTTCATTTATGCTGGAAGTGATAGCAGAGTTGTACGTTTTAATTTGTTTCCAAAACCCCGCAGTCAGGACATGCTATATTGTATTTAGATAGAAGCTAGCGAGCTAACTCCCTGCTAACTTCCAACTCCGTTAAATGTCATAAATTCCGTTTTCATGGATGCCTGGATGTTAAACTCAATTGTTACACCTGGTAGAGCAGAACGCTGATCATTTTATTAAAGATGAAAGACTTTAGACAGTTTTTCAACTCTCAGTAATGCCATAGTGATCGTTTGATATATGGACCTGCAGCGGAGTTTAGGTCCAGACACGGCTAGTGACGTCAGACTGAACAACTGGATAGAAAGAATAAGAAAATAAGTGACTGTGCCAAATAACCCTAAAGCAGAATATTAATGAAATAATCATTAACCAAAACAAATAATTGAGGCTCAGGATACTAAGAAATGTGATCATCAACCACAATCAAACTAAGAACCAAATGGAACATTAAATAATAAACAAGAATTACATCCACAAATTAAACACTGGTTCTGAAACCCAGGACCATAACGATAATAATACAGTACAACAACTGCATGACTGTCCATGACCAGCCTGTAGTGGGTAAATACTGTGGTTGACATGTTCATTATATCCCACAAAATGCTTTTTTTTTTTCATCCACAGAAATCAAACCACCTATCAATCACCTGCTTATTTTTAATGAAAGCTGCCTGCAGTGGAAAGCAGAAAAGTACGAGGAGGACACAGAGGTTTACAAGGTCAGATAAAACATCACCTACCTTCTTTAGCAACCAGGACTTTTCTCCATGACACATTTGGTTTAAACTTTCTAGGTGACTTACACTGGATCCAGGGACTACCAGAGATCCTTTTATGACAAAAGGAAGAGATTTCTGAGCTCCAAAGCAGACCAGCTGAAGCTCTGCCTTGGCTTGCTTCCAGTCACAAACTATAGCATCACCATCACTGCAACATCTGCCAAGTTCACAGCCTCTGTCACCACAAACACCAGTCTACCAGGTAGCAATTTAACCTCAACTCTGCTGTAGTCTGATAAAATTATTTCCAATCAATGTACCAAATGTATTTCATAAATAAATAAAAGTATTGTGCATTTTATTCCCTTTGTTCCCTTTATACTAAGCAAAATACTTTATAATATGATCTTAATCAATAGTACCTCCAGGACCAGTTGTCTACTACAGGGAATTTGACACTCCTCTACCAACGTTGAGTCTGCGCAGATCACCCAACACACTGGACTTAATAAGGTATCAGCATGGCATGGGGAAAGATATCTGATATCTCTGAATCCTTTCCAAACAAAATCATGAAATGTTGCATGTTAGAGTTAATTTTTTTGTCTTTTTTCTCCCAGTTTGTACCAAGTGTTTGTGCTTCCTGTAGAGGGGTTTATGATGTTTAACTGTTCCTCTCCTGCAATCGCGCCGCCTTTGAGCACACTTAAGTCACCAGCGGAGTACATCACTGCTCAGTTTGAAGTCCATCGTGTTGGAACAGAGATGAATCTTACTATAGGAGATGGGCTGCTCTATGGTGGCTTTTATAATGCACCACTGGAGAGTGGCAAGAACTATTATATCATTTTACGGGCTGTCAGTCAGTGGAAATCGGTGAGTGCAGCTATTCTATGGTTAAAAAGTAATGACTGAATATGTTCGACGGACTTTAGCTGCATGTCTTCTCTCCTAGGCCTTAAAAAGTTCCTGTGTCCTGTGGGCTAAAGTAACAGGTAATGCACTGTGAAGCAGTCAGCAAGATCATTTTATCCACCATTATGACACTCTCAATTTACCCCAGTTTCCAAAGTGTCACTTAGTCACAGAGACTTTCTTCATTCCAGCTACATCGTACGCTCTGAGGGTTTCATCGCTGTCTGCTGTAGCTACCATAGGGCTGGTTGCCGTGGTTATTTGGGGAGGCTACAGTATCCACTGGTATGGAAGATGGCACACACTTCATTACATTCCATTTTCACACTATTAACATAATTTCATGTCTAAGTAGACACACTGATCCATCAGTATATTAGTATAATGATCTATAGTTATAGTTATAGCGTAACGTCCCTCTGTCCTTGTTTCCAGGTGTTTCAAGAAGACATGATGCTCCTGAGTGCTGACGTGCTCTAATACTGTCCTGAGTTTCTAGCAGTACATTTTGTAAATAGTTATTATTTTATATTAAATATTATCACCATATTAAACTTATTAAAATCATTTTTTGACACAGACTCACATTGTGGTTATTGGGTGTGCAGAGGTCCTCTCTTCTGTTCCAGGATCTCAGGGTCAGTTTATGATACTAAAGTCCTTTAAGAAGCAAGTCTTTCCTGTCTGCAGAGCACATTAAAATGTGTCAGAGCACTCATCAGGACACAGAAAGTGTGTGAGCAGAATGTCTTTCTCAACTTCTGGAAGACTATGTCCTGGTCAATGGTGTGATGAAGAAGAGACTTGGCTTCCACACGTTGACCTGTTGTTTGCTGGTCATCAGTGAAACCAAACATCCTTGGTGATGTGGGCCCTCTTAGTTCTACTCTGTTTTGTGATGCAGTCGTGGTTTTGGATTAACGTTGCACAGTTTTGACACACCACTTAAGAAATGCTCTGAATGTCATAGAAATGCTCGTAGAGAAAGAAAGAAAGTGCAGACAATGTAAAGTGTATATAAATATATATATACCCCTCACACTTTGAAAGTCTTATCTCACACTACAGCTGCAGTGCAAACTCACATATCCCTTTTTGGAGTAAAGATCCTTCAAAGATGGGAAGAGTGACACGATTCCAAGTGCATGAAACTCCTTTGTCGCTTTAGTTAGAGTTCTCCTGCAAAAGCAGAAGTGTTGTTTGTGATGAGATTCTTACCAGAATGAAAAATGAATGGAATAAACATCATGCCTCTTACCCTTCCTTTTCATGCATGTGAGCTACAATGATCTTCACCATTAATCGCCTGGTGGAATCTTTCAAACTCCCAGTTTATTCATACTCATGGATGACAGTCACCCCTGCTGGTTTGGAAGTTGGAATCTGCTCCACTGTCTAAATAAATTTGATACAAACCACAAAACAACTGACCAAAAAAGGAGACAATTTTAACCCAAACAACTATTTGTTTTCCTCTAATCTGTTTTATCTTCGTGTTTAAGCTTTTTCAAGTAATGGTCACTAAAGAGCCAAGTGTGAGCCTATTAAGTAATGTATCAGAATCAGAATACTTTATTGATCCCTAGGGGAAATTATTTTGGTTACAGTGCTCCAGTTCAAACAGTAACAAAGACAGACAGTACAAAAAGTAAGGAATAGCACAATACATACAATATATACATGCATATATATATATATATATATACATATAAGTTACTTATTGATAAATAGCTGAATAAGAAAGAGCATGTGCAAAAAGGGTGTAGCTATTGCAGTAAGTGTAAGTGCAATATGTATGTATCTACATTTCTTGCATGTATGCTGTCCAATAGAGGCTGAACCATTTGACATCCAGCATCGCTTGTGTCACTGCTCTGAATGCTGGTGGTTGACACAGACAATGTATCTGTTAGACTTGGGGAGGAGGGCTCTTCCAGATGTTGCTGCAGGACAGTCAAATATGAGGATCACAAATAAAAATATTAGAATATAAGGCATATACAATCAAAAATCAACCAAAACAAAACTACCATTTATGAAACTTTTTGTCTAAAAAGTTTACTTTTTGGACTACACCATTATGAATGATCCCATAGTCCATTTCTATCTCAAAAATCCTATTCATCATCCTAGTCCATATTTTTTTGTGCATGTCATTATTGATCACTAAAGAGTTATGACGTATCATAAATTATAACTGTCATAGACACATATTGCTTCCCAAGTCATTTGACAGGGGTCCATAAATCACTGGTTTGACATAGTGGTCTTTGTGTGTATAGGATCACAAGTCAAATCTGTCAAAATTCTTCCATAGATTTCAATTCAAGATTCAACTACCAGCTCGCTTTAGTCTAGACTTGCAAAAGAAGTGTATAACCTTTCAGATCACCTTCCCACCTTGAGCTTATTCTATGGCTGTGAGCACTTGAAATCATTCACCTTCAAACCACTAACTTATGATAATAATCGATTATCTGTCAGAGACCTAAAAAAAAATGCTGCCACAAGAAATACTGAAATATTACGTTATTTTACAAAGGTTACTCTTGGGACCTTCAGCAGAGACTGAACCTGATGACAGATCTGATGGAGCCTGGAAGCTAAAAAATCTGTCCACACCAATTATATAATCTCGAAAGGAGAAAAAGATGGCGTATTAACGATGGGGCTGGAATAATACCACTAAACAGTATTATGGGGCATATTTGAATGTGGAACGCGTTTCCAGAGACAAGCCGAGAGATGTGTGTACTGGGCCTTTAAAGGTGTTTTGCATCCGGAGCAGCTCCCTCATATCCCCCAGACAGGCCAACGTCTCACCTACAGCATCACAAACCAGTTTGTTTACAAGGGCTTAAGCAGGTACGCAACACTCAGTACTGCGAGGAAAAAGTGAAAGTGCCGTTTTAGAGCTCGTTATAAAGCAACAGTGAAGCATGTTATAGGACAGCCTGGGCGGCTGGCTGAACAGTGAGGAGTAGGCCGAGGGGACACATAGAGCTGTGTGATTGATGCCATTTAGCAACAGTACAGCTAACGTTAGCCATGGACGTGTTATACCAGATTAATGTATTTTTTGGGGGGGTTTACTCAGGTTTACTCTAAATAAAGGCCAGACTTTAACCTTGCGTTAGCTGGGCGCTACGCTAATATACTCAGACAACGATAGTCAAGTTGCAGTGTTCGCTTAAAACAGACCGATAATTTCATATTGTCTTGTTTATCGGTACATTCTGGCAATATTGTATCATTAATACACCCACATTTCCTTTTAATGCGTTTCTGAGTAAGGCTGTAATGGCTATTCAACACTTTCATATTTAATTTAAATATTGCTCGTCAATGATGTTACCGCCGTGAAAAGCAGTTATAGTAGCAGCCGATTTAAATTAGCATTTTTGTTGTCTTATGTCACACTGGTCAACGCCGAATTAAAGCGTGGACAGTCATTTTCAATCGGACATTGAAAGATAACCGCTAACTAAGAAACTTTTGAAAGTGATAGCCTTGTAATTATTAAATTGACCGGTTTGTGAGTCGAGTCTGGCCTCGAGGTCTCTAGGCAGCACACGCAAGGTTGATTGTTGTGGTTATAATTGGTATGGCTGTAATTGACACAGGTGACGTTAACTATATAAACTATATAGTGGGCGGGTACATACACACACACATATATATGCATGTGTCTGTGTATTTATTTTACTTTTTAATTTTTTTTAAACAAAATCTTTAAAATGTTTACATCCAGGTAAAACCACCTGCCACCTAAAGTTAAAAATTTTAATCTGTGTCCGGATAGTGCGAGACCTTAGAACAAGGGTGGGGGAACTCCAGGCCTCAAGGGCCAGCGTCCTGAAGGATTTAGATGTTTCCTTCATCCAACACAGCTGATTTAAATGGCTGAATTACCTCCTCAACATGTCTTGAAATTCTCCAGAGGCCTGGAAATGAACTAATCATTTTATTCAGGTGTGTTGACCCAGGGGGATATCTAAAACCTGCAGGACACTGGCCCTTGAGGCTTGGAGTCCCCCACCCCTGCCTTAGAACTAGACTTGATTCGCAAAATTTATAGTAGCCTATTCCTAGGAGAGATATTCAGTCTTTGTATTTTCATGTTGGTCTACTACAGCTGCTGTGGTCCCCTGGTTCACTATGGCCCAGAACCAAGTGATTCTGCAGTTCCGCTTCGCCACATTTGGAGACTCCATGCTACAGAAGATGAACCTTCTGAGACACCAGAGGCGCTTCTGCGATGTTACTGTTCGCATCAACCAGCTGGAGGTCCCTGGTCACAAAGTGGTGTTTGCTGCTGGCTCCTCTTTCTTAAGGGACCAGTTCATCCTTCAGCAGGACTCCAGGGAGGTCCAGATCTCTATGATCCAGGAGGCAGAAGTTGGCCGACAGCTGCTGCTGTCCTGCTACACTGGCCAGCTGGAGTTTCCTGAGCTGGAGCTGGTGCATTACCTGACAGTGGCCAGCTTCCTCCAGATGGGCCACATTGTAGAGCAGTGCACTCAGGCCCTCAGCAAGTTCATCAAACCACAGGCTTCACGCCAGCTGGAGGTGGATGTAAAAATGCGGAGGGAGAAGAGGGAGGAGAGTTTATCCTCCCAGGCAAAGATAGAACAAGAGCGCTCTCAGGTGCAGACTGTCCATCAGGAGGAGGAGGACGAGGAGGAGGAGGAGGAGGAGGAAGAGGTAGTGGAGCAGGTGGAGCAGGATAATAACGATGATGAAAGCGAAGATGATGATGTGATTATACAGCCCAAAAGCCCTGTCCAGATCTTGACCAGGCGTCCAAGGCAAGGCATAGTGGAGAGTGACATCACTATAGTAAAGGTGGAGTCTGTGTCTGATGTTGCAGAGAACTCCATCACCGGTCACTTCTCCACCAACCCTCCTGCAGAGCTCCACTCCCCTGAGCCCCAGCACTCGCTCATTAATTCCACCGTTGACAGCCGCAGCAGTGAGATGGCGGTTCCGCCTGGCGTGACGGGATACCCACTTAGCCCTCCTCCTTCATCTCCACCTGCAGAGAAACACATCGGACACCAGAGGAACTACGACAAGCCTCTCCAGTGGTACCACCAGTGCCCCAAGTGCGCCCGAGTCTTCCGCCAACTCGAGAACTACGCCAACCACCTCAAGATGCACAAGCTCTTCATGTGCCTGCTGTGCGGCAAGACCTTCACGCAAAAGGGCAACCTGCACCGGCACATGCGCGTTCACGCCGGCATCAAACCCTTCCAGTGTAAGATCTGCGGTAAGACTTTCACCCAGAAGTGCTCGTTGTTGGATCATCTAAATCTGCACAGCGGAGATAAGCCGCATCGCTGTAACTACTGTGACATGGTGTTTGCTCACAAGCCAGTTCTCCGCAAGCACCTCAAACAAATCCACGGGAAGAACAGCTTCGATAATGCAAATGAAGGCAGCCTGCACGACGGCGGGGTGGACTTTGAATTCGGACGAATATGAGATCACTTTGGACTTACTGGCTGTGCTGTTTGAGAACACAGTAACAAAGGCGGCCACGTGAGTGAGACGTTCACTGACGTGGATGATGGGTTACCTAAAGGATACAAACATGAACAAAGTTTTTCTGATCGGCACATCACTGTAGCTTCATTACTGTGGACTATTTGTCTTTCTTTTGTACAATACAGTGTAGATGCCTTCATCTCATACTTGAAAATTGAAAAACACTGAAACGCATCATAATGTTTGAACATCATTAGTTTTATTAATGCATTGCCATGTCTTTGTGTCTACCCTGTCCTTTAAAGAACTGCACAATGAACAGTATCCATTTTTATGTTGTTTATGTACACAATCTGCTGTATGATTACTTTTTAAACTGTATGACTATGGCAACGTGGACTTAGGAGAAACTTGAAAGAGTGGAGATGCAACATTATTTTACATAAGGCAAGCTATGTCATTTTGTCTTGGTGGCCAAAGTGTCTGTTAGCCTAAGGGGTCTTCTTTTTTTTTATAGAATTTATATCTGAGGTACTATTGGACCAAAGTGACATTGTATCTGTCCTGTGTTCATGGAAGTCAATGTGAGTTACGAATAAAGAAATATTCTTAACTGTTGCTTTTGTTTTCTTACCGTTACTCATTGCTTCATCGTTCACGCACAATAGAAAATTCCCATGTTAGTGTCCAGTCTGTAGTAATGCTCCAATGCCGTTCTCAGTGTGTGCTTGTTTTTACAATTTTTAATCAGATCGAGTTGGCAGTATCTGAAAGTGGCATGGAAATTTCTGGTGAGTTGTTTCAACAAAGGGTTCTGTGTTTCCTGCACTTTCAGTATTTCCACATCTTGAAAGAAGATGCTGTACTCTTTTAAAGAGAGGTTTCGCACTGCTTCACAAAATGGAATCAAATATTATGTCTAATTCTATGCTTTCAGTGTGTATCCGATGTTGAACAGCAGAGATGACAGTAAGAACCTGTTAGACCTCGTTTGCAGCCACGTCTTGCTCACTTTGGAACTGGTTTATTTAACAGATGGGTCCACATGATTCGTCATAAAGGTGAAGGTGCACGGTAAGGTGAAATACCCCACAACATCTGAGAGAAGTCCCCAATCATAAGCTGACCGTTTATAAGCAAGCAATTGGCAACAGTGGGAAGGAAAACTTCTTCTCCTGACAGAACCAGGCTCGTGGATGGGCAGCCATTCTCCACAACCTGTTGAGGGTGAGAAAAGGGAGATGTGTTTATACAGTTACGAGTGACATTTATGAAAATGTGTTAAATTAACCACTGGCGACCTGTCAAGGGTGCACCCTGGTTCTCTCATTAAGACAGCTGGGATAGGCTCCACCCACCCCCCCAAACCCCATCCCCACCCACCGTGACCCTGACAAGGATAAGTGGAAGAGAATGGATGGGTGGATAGCATTACCTTTG
This sequence comes from Pundamilia nyererei, assembly GCF_000239375.1. Classification (NCBI taxonomy): domain Eukaryota; kingdom Metazoa; phylum Chordata; class Actinopteri; order Cichliformes; family Cichlidae; genus Pundamilia; species Pundamilia nyererei. The sequence goes on along the minus strand of NW_005187573.1, from coordinate 791,083 downwards.
AAAGAATAAAATAATATACAGTTAAAATGAATAGGCCTACTGTACCCAAGACTAGGTAGGCTTGCAAACCTTTAGCAGGACTGATATTTTCTCCAGTGTAGTTACTTATAGTTACTGCCTTTGTATATGTGTATTTATATTACTTAGATGTTGGCCCAACATTTATTCTTCAGAAGTAGAAAGGTGGCAGGAATAAATCCTTCTGTTTTCTTGAGCCAAGGCTGGCTGTTATTGCACTCGAGGCAGCCCTATGCTGGAGCGTTGTGTTTTGACCCAATATTTGTTTTGGCTTTCTACATCAAATAACCCAATACAATTAGTTAAATAATCGTATTTACAGCAATGTACTTAAACATGTCCAACAGTCTAATGTCAGCATAAAATAAGTTTACCATGACAGTATGTAAGTTGTCTAAACTGGAATTAGTGTAAAAACACTATGCTTAAAATTGTATTTGCCAAGCAGTAAATGTGATTTGGATATAATGAATTTGAATAAGGACGGCTTTGTCAAGTCGTCATTGTTTCACATATCTTCATTGGTTCGTGGTGTAGCCATGAGCAAGTCAGCAGGCTGCTGCAAGAGATTCCTGCACTATGCTTTTGACTACGAAACACCAAAAACGCTGGTTATTCCCAGCTTAGGTGTAGGATTTGTGTTCAGGTTCACCCAATTCTTGGTGGTGATGTATGTGGTTGGGTAAGTACCCAATAAAATCAGAGGAGGGGATTGATTGGTTGGGGATGTGGTAATATGTGGATTATGAAATGATGTTTTTGCTTGCACAGTTAAACTCAGACATTTCTGCAAACCTGCTGTAGGTATGTGTGTGTGGTGCAGAAGGCCTACCAGGATACAGATACTGTCATCAGCACCGTCACCACGAAAGTGAAAGGTTTCGCTTTCACCAACACATCTGACACGGAGCCTCGTTTTTGGGATGTGGCTGATTATATTATCCCTCCTCAGGTACTGAAACGTGCATTTTAGGATTTCTGTCATTTTATATGTGAGGGGGGAGAACAGCATAACAGGTTTTGGCTTTTTTCATTCCCTGGAAACTTTTTCCCTGCTCTACTTTCTGACAGAGTGATCATTCATTCTTTGTGCTGACGAATATGGTTGTGACCCCAAAACAAGTGCAGTCACATTGTCCCGAGGTGAGTCACTGCTGTTACAAAACAGATAACCAGAGCCAAGGGTCGGCCATGTCTTGCCAAACTCGCACAACCATTGATGAAGACCATTAGAGTGCCAAGTACATGGTGATTGTCCTGTATTAACAGCTTATTTTTTTCTATTACTACATTTCTCTGTGGCTATTGTTTTTCAGTTGGGGGAAATCATAAATATGATTATGAACCCTTTTAAAGTCAAGTGTATCATATTTTCTGTGAGTTTTTCCCCCACGGCAAGTAAATTGCACAAAAATACCTGATGCAGGAAATATGGCACAAATCATAACTCATATAGCCAAATGGATACTTATCTAATTAAAAATTGTTAGAAGACTCAAGAAACTTCAGGCTTTAAAGGGTTAAGTATTAAATACTTTTTAATGTTTGCATTAACCCTTTAAAGCCTGGATAATTTTTTAAAATTGGGAGCTTCTGACAAAGATTTTTAATTAATTTAAAAATGTAATTAATCTGTTTGTGTCATATTTTCTACATCCAGCATTTAAAAATTTATTTATTTATTTAATTGTTTTGCATATTATTGCTTAAAAATGTTTGTGAAATTTATTTAGGATTTTTAACTTCACCTTCAAATATACACATTAACACTGGAGATTTTTCCTGCAGCTTCCAAGCCCATCAACTACTTGTGTGGATGACTGCAACTGTGTCGAGGGACGCAGTGATCCCCGGGGCAACGGTAGGCCTTCCTCCCTGATGATACAGCCCCTTTAATATTTGTGGCCTCACGCAGCAAAAACTCAGCGTGAAATTTATTTTCCACCCAGGCATACAGACGGGACTGTGTGAGAACTACTCCACCACTGCACGGACCTGTGAAGTGCTCTCATGGTGCCCACTTGAAATAGACACTAAGCTGCCTGAGTAAGAATATATTTACCATGTTAGAATATTTGTTACTAGTTCCAGGACTGTGGAGGCTTGATGTGTTGTTTCATGTCCTGCAGGCATGCGCTGCTGGTTGCAGCAGAAAACTTCACCGTGTTGATCAAAAACAGCATCACGTACCCAAAGTTCAACTTTCACAGGTCGGTGAACTGCATTTGAATGTAAGAGGGAGATCTGTAGATGCTTAAGCAAACATACAGAGTCACAGTTTTCCCCATTAAACCGGAGCCTTGTCCTCCTTCCTCCAGAAGAAACATACTGCCTCATGTGAACTCCTCATACCTGAAGAGGTGTGAATTCAGCCGTCTCACAGACCCACACTGTCCCATATTCAGACTCAAGCATATTGTCTCAGAGGCTGGGGAGGATTTTCAAGACATGGCTGTGAAGGTGAATCGAATGATCGTTGTCTTTCTGTACTGGAATTCATTGTTCAAGTTCCTGTATGGTCTTCCTCCAGTATATATGTCTCATAAGCAGGATGTGAGCCAGTACAGCCCTCAGGTTCCCTGGCTCCCGTCTGATAGTCACTCCCACAGTTAGTGTAATGTATGCATTTTTATGTTCTCTGTGGTCGCTCCAGATCACAAGGCAAAAACCTTTCTAGCTTCTGTGCTCTGTGCTGCGATTAAAGTCTACCATGGGAGCTGAGAACAGCTGGAAATGCTGAACTCTTAAAGCCATTTTTTGGCTTTCCATTAAGTGTGGTTGAGCACTATGTAGCTGTTTCACCTTCATTGTAGGATACATTGTTTTACATGGTTGTCTCTTTAAACTCTGAAAAGCGGGTATAAGTTAACATTTCATTCAGTATTGCCATATTTGAACTTAATAATTATTGTCTTACTCTGTTTTCAATTGTAGTTGGTGTTTTCAACCAAATTTTAGGTCCTTACAGGTTCTTATCTATATATATTATGATCATGGTTGCCTAGCAATGGCCATTGAAGCTTCTTTTTTTTTTTTTTGCATTTATGCTCCTACAATAAAACACATTTTACTATTTCAGTTTCATGGCCAAAAGCACAAGCAGTCATTAAAATACTGTGGCATAGGCGTGTACTAGTTTTATACCATTCTTTGTTATTGTTTTTTGTCCAAACACTACTTTTTGTAGTGACTATTATATTTTAATTGTTGTGTTTAATTAGATCAGTACAGATCTAACCTAAATTTAAAGGTGCTAACTGAATAATCCTGAACTGAGTGATTTGTTTTACAGGGGGGTGTCCTTGGTATTCTTATTGACTGGAGCTGTGATTTGGACTGGTGGGCAGGGGAGTGTTTACCTAAATACAGCTTCCGGAGGCTGGACAACAAACATCCTGTCAACAATGTGGCCCCTGGTTACAACTTTAGGTGAAAAACTTTCTTTCTTTTTTTTAAACAGACAGGTACTGATGAATGTATAAGGCTGAATAAAGAACTGCTAAAACTTCTGTCTTTTAGATTTGCTAAATACTACAAGACAGCAGATGGAGAGGAAACCAGAACGTTAATCAAAGCTTACGGGATCCGCTTCGACGTCATTGTGTTTGGAACTGTGAGGCCTGACTAATCTTGAAACAGCAATGATTTTATCAAGAACGGTCCGTGTTTTTACTTTAGTCTTATGGTAGTTTGGGGTTCTTACAGGCAGGAAGATTTTCCATCGTTCCAACCATAGTGAACTTGGGTGCAGCCTTGTCATTCCTCAGTTTGGTGAGAAGAGAAATGTTCAGACTAGCATCCGTATAAGTGATGAAACACCAAATTTTAAATGTTTTGACTATTTTCGTTCAGGTGCCCGTGGTTGCTGACTGGTTTTTGGTGACTTGCTCAAGGAAACGAGATCTTTACAGCAGACACAAAACAACACATCTCACTGAAGATGCAGACAGTGCATCGGTAACTCACTTTTCTCCTTCACTTTCACTGATGATCTTAGTACTGACTAAGATCTTAAATGTCGGTCTGTTTGTTTGTGTTTTTTTGTAACACAGGTGTCAATGGGGACCACCTATGGAACCCAGTAGCAGGAACAACATTTTTCTACAGAGAAATTGGAACCCTCATGAAATGAGACATTAAAACATCATTTGAATATTTCACTAAAACCATTAAGATGTGATAATAGAAAGAAGGAGGATAAACAATGATGGAGGAAGAACTCTGGCTTTTATTTAAGTAGCATCTACAAAACACTCACTAGTAAAAGTATAAATGTGTAATCTTCAAAATATAATTATAATACCAGCAGCAAAGATGGAGAATGAAAGGTTTCAGAATAAAATACAGCTCTGGGCTACTAATTACTGATCATTAATATGTTCTTTTACAGCTTGCAGAAATTATTTGATTTGATTTATTTGCACTTTTGAGTAGTTTCAACTAAAATAATGTATTATCAGTTACCAGGTAATTGTATTCAGTAATATGAATTGAGTCAAAAACATGTAGTTATGTGAAAATAAATGGAAGTGTCGTTACAGATTATTTGTATAATGTATTAGGACCTGGAATCATCATCATTCATATGTGCAATAATGATTGCGGAGCATGGTGTATTTTATGAGCCAATTGTTTTTTCCTTTTGCCACTAATACATTTTTTAACACTTGAAGACACAACAGACAAACACTTGAATTTCCTGTCCCCCTATTCTTCTAGTCACATGGCTTATAGTGAGTAGTATACATAAAAAAAACATCGTCCGTTTAAAGTGTTAGTGAATAGTAGGATTAGTCGTGAAATACTTTAGTAAAGTTTGTCTACTTATAGTTCAAATCTATGGTTCAAATAGATAGTAGTAAAAGTGCGTGGATACAGTTCTCATAAGAAGCGTTAAAGTCTCCTCCACACCACATGGTGGCAGCATAACGCAAGCAAACACAAGAAGCGTCTCAGTACGCGAGTAAACACGGAATAGAGCAGAGGAGCGTCTCGTTTCGAGGCATCGGCACGAAAAACCGTCCTGAAAATGAGTTTTTGTTACTGTTTTTCTTGTTAGTTATGTGTGTGCGCCTCGCAGCGGCGTGAGTCACAGAGCTGTGCGCGTTTTATCAGCAACAGAGCGATAAATAGTGCTAGCCTGGACGCTTGTAGTCGGGGAGCTAGTTTTTTTTAACTAGTTAGCATCGATGAGGGCACCCAGCCTCGCCCTCAGTGCTGCAAACAAGACTGACCAGCTGGTACTGAGTTAGTTACCGGGCGGTCTGTGGGAGAAAGAAACCAGCAGAATGACAGGTGAGTGAAACAGTGAAGCAGTCTTGTGACAGCGCTAGTATTTGTTTTGTTGAAATGTGAAAGTAACTCCTCGGTTTACTCAGATGATGTCCTGCTGGATGTTCCTGTTATCCGGCAGCTGTACCACTGGGACTGTGGCTTAGCCTGCTCCAGGATGGTCCTCAAGTAAGAGCACATCAAGGTTTTTACCTTCAGAAGTCATGTTTTTGTTACACTATGTACTGTAGCTGCCATACAGACTGCAGTGCTTACTGTACTGCCTGTCAGCAGGCTCTTTTCTGAATTGCAAATCAAAGGTGCCTTGGCATTGTGTGAGGGATTCACACTCTGGTTGTCTGAATGTGTAGGTACCTCCACCCTGTCAGCGATGATGAGTTTCAGAGGGCGTGCTGGGATCTGAAGCTGACAGAAAGTGTGTGGACTATCGACCTGGCCTACCTCATGTGCCATCTAGGAATCAAACACTGCTTTTGTACACAGACTCTGGGTGTAGATAAGGGCTTTAAAAACCAGGTACGTAGTCCAAACTAACAGTGTAATTCTAATCAGTTTTGAACATTTTGATAGTTACCTATGATTGTGTCTTGATGATGTTTTGTTGTTGTTTACAGTCCTTTTACAAGAAGCATTTTGATACTGAAGAAAACAGAGTGAATGAGCTCTTCCTTAAAGCGGAGAGCAAAGGTGTGGTGGTGAAGAAATGGTGAGCTTCCTGTTGATGTTGATTTACCCGCCTACTTTTTTCAGTACCTTAAAATAAATATATGACCTCAGTTGTGTGTGCCTTCTCACAGTTCTGTGTCAGTTCAGGAAATCCAGTCTCATCTGGAGCAGGGCCACGTTGCCATAGTGCTGGTCAATGCTGTGGTGTTGACATGTGAACTGTGCTCCCAGCCTGTCAAATACTGCTGCTTCATGCCCGTGGGTCAGAAGTGTTTCTGCAGGAAGCCGGACTATCAGGGTCACTTTGTGGTTGTGTGTGGCTTCAACAGAACCACTGGCTCCATCTTCTACAATAACCCAGCGTATTCTGACCGTGAGTATACTTGTATTTCTACTTCTACCATAACTGTAAGTAAAATTAATCTGTGGTATGTAAGAGACCCTCTTAGTAAATGTGAATCCTCCTTCTTAGCCTTACCTGTCATGACACTGCTCGTTGTGTGGAAGTTATTGTAGAAAAGCTGCCAGAGAAGTGGATGGCTCAAGGTTTGCAGGTGATCTGCTAGATTGAACTAGAGTTTAATATTCCACACAAATCCATACTGGGTGCACAAAATGTGCTCACTGGTGTTTTGAGCACCACAAGTAACTGCTGCCTGATTCCATTCACTTAAAAAGAAAAAAATCTCAAAGGCCGGTATCTCCAAAAGTCTTCATGTCACACTGGAATTATCAGGATGGCCATCATCCTGCTGTTGCCTCACAGCAAGAAGGTCCCCACCTGTTTACTGTGTACTTTGCCCTGTTGCAGATGGTCAAGAGACCAATTTGAAAGCAGAAGAAAATAGATGGATGGATGAATAGCACTAAAGCAAAATCCTCTTAATTTGATTTCTGTGAGCTGTTCTTTTTAAGGAATCCTCAGAAATAAAATATATATGATAAAATTTAAATAAAACCCACTGTTAGGCTTAGACTAAGAAAGCTTAAATTTTGGCACACAGCGATAGAGTCGACCCTTAAACAGCAGCTGCTCTGCTTTTGGGTTTGGTGTAATGCCACTTTTTGTTGCAGCTGTTTTCAGTCATCGTGTGATTCGTGAACGTCAATGTTTCCATTAACATTAACAAACCTTGCTTGGTTCCATGTCACCGCATGAGCTGAACCCCTCACATTGTGAATGACAGAAATGCAGAAAAAAAGCTATGTTTAAAACAGATAAACCTCTAAACGGCGGACTTTATTTGCGGAGCAGTTGTGCTCTCTTTTCTTTCTCCTCCTTAGTAGTGACAGAGTCAATTCAAGCTAGTAGCACAAGTTTATGCTGCCTGGCTTGATGTTCATTGGTGCATTTGTGCAGTTTCTGGAGTTAGAAATGGTTCATGTTTCACAAGTCATTGTTTTTTTCCATAAGCAAGACTCTGTTGATCAGAGGCTTATTTGTTGTTTCATATGAATGGAGTCGTGCATGAGAAAGGTGAACACTTACTTAAGGTCCACTCTCGTATTGCTTCAGCATAGACAACATAATATATTCAGACCCAGCACTAATCCGAAGTAATTCTAATGAATCCAGAGGGAGCCACGAGGGTGTGGATCAAATTTCATGGTAATCCAGCAGGTGTTGAGACATTACGTATAAACACCATGGCTGGTGGTATTTACTGTATGGGCACCAGCGAGTTTTATAGCAGTCCATGAACATTGCCATCTATAGAGCTAACAGTGGGAGGCAGACCCAGAGTGCACTTTTTGAGCAGCTTATTTATAAATGTGTTTTTATTTATTTAACTTGGAGCTGACAGATCTGTGTGTGTGTGTATTTTTAGGGGTGTGCTGCACCAGCGTCAATAACTTTGAGGAAGCTCGACGCAGCTATGGGACAGACGAGGATATCCTGTTCGTGTTTAAAGAGAGTTGATGGATTTGGATTTTTGTCATTATAGGAATATCAAAATGCTGCAGATCCCCAGTCTAATGACACCTCCTCCTGTCTGCTGTCACAGATCCCCCTTTTGCAGGCTTTTTTCCTCCGGTGCCAAAAAGCCTGCTCACATATATACATGTACTGTATATGCCAACACTACTTAACCTTTGAATGATTCACCCTGGGAAGAATTAGGAATCCAGGATGGATCCTTTTATTTCTGTTTTTGTGATGAACAGATATTTCAGATTCATCTTATTGTCAATGTGGAAGTTTTTAATGACTGCAGTTGTACTGGAATCTCACACTGAGTGTACAGACTTGCACAACTGTGGTAGAACTGCGGGAAACACGAGCAAGAGTAGAATTTACTAGGAAATTGTGTGCACATAATTCAGGGCCGATGTTGATAATACTTGGAGTGTTCATTTCTTTGTTCTGCTCAGTGTTAATGTGAAGCTGCTCATCCGCCCCCCCTCCAGCCTCGCCTCTACCTGCCTTTTAAAAATCCTCCCGACTCACCGCATTTTAATCAGACGATTCTGTAAACGGGGAAATACAGGAAGCAAGTCACGAGAGTATCAGGTAATTAATGCTCTAAATTGTGACTCAAATGATGAAGCAAGTTCAATGCAATACTCCATAGATGTATGGAACTCATGGACACTCAGCTCGGACGTGATGAAACGTGACTTCACCGGATTCAATTGCTTCACTGGAAAAGCAGCTCCGCATGTGTCCTGTGCCTTTGGGGAATGTGCTGGATACATGGATGCGTTAGGACTAGGATAAGTCATTTTGGTTTGTAAATGAAGACGAGGTCATTTCCTCATTGTCACGGAGTTTTATTTTTAACTTACATGTTTTTGCACTACACTTTCATACCAGACACGATTATGTTATTTAAATTATATTGCTTTTCCGAATCAAGGAAAAGTGGGTCCTGTCTGGTTGTGCTTCTGGGTGAAAACCACAAGTTTTATTTTTTTATTCAGTATAGATAGCGCTTTTATTATATGTTGTGATTAAAACATTTGAACAGCCTTGTTGTTTTCGTCTGCTTTATATAGGTTTAATAGTGAACTCATACCTTAAACCTCATGTTATAGGTCAAATCTTATATAAACAACATCAAGTGCTGTGTAGTTGGGACACTGTTTAAAAGGGAATTAAAAAGATTTGCTGTTGCCTGCACTCCAGCGTCGTCTCCGCACCTAAACAGAAAAATGAGTACGGTCAGGCATCTGTGACCACAGTGTACCCATCTTCAGATAGCTGCTTCCAACAAGAGAACATGCCAGCTCACAAAGCTCAGATCATCTCAAGCAGGTTTCTTGAGCATCAGTTTGCTTTATTCCGATCATTTCCACAATCACCAGACCTAAATCTAGTACAGCACCTGTTTGATGTGGTGGAACTGGAGATTCACAACAAGTGAGGCTACTGAATCGATGTGAACCAAAATCTCAAAGGAATGTTTATTGTATTCAAATAAGGATGTTAGCATATGTCTAGTTGAACTAGACTGGTCTAAACACTCCATTTCCAGTCACTTCTCTTTTGCTTTGTATGATGTCAGTAGGAGGATTGAAACAAACAAACAATTTCTTTCAGAGGACGAACTGAATTGAGACCCAGTATTAGATTAAAAAAAAAAAGTATTGTTTTAAGCCATTAAATACTACTGGTGGCTCCAGTAGAGTACAATGGCAAAAATATGGAAGTGAAAATGTGCACAACCCATAAACCCCATAAATTATGTCTACTGTGATTTTCCATCTCAGGCCTACTTCTCACCCAGATAACTTCCTTAAGAAGATTTATGTGTTCATTCTGAATGAAATGATAAGAATCAGTTGTTTGAAACAGGGAACCACTTTTTCTAAACCATTAAAAAGTACTTCTAATACTTCTAGTACTGCTGCATTTCAACCCTGCTGGTGCTTTTCCCCTTGTTAGCTGTCTGCCACAGGCGAGCTGCGGGCTACAACGCCAATTCAAAAGCCAGTGTGGCCTGTAGGAAAATGTCTGTTACAGCCAATGATTTAAAAGGTGATTTGAAACACCAGGTTCATAGGTGATCTTTAATTCAGCAATGTTTCAGTTTAACAGTTCAAATGAGAACAGGACAAAGGTTTGACTTGAATGTTTTTTATCACATTAAATGATAGAAATCAGTCAGTCTGACAGACGTGATCTTTGTGTCAAATTAAATCTGAACTAAGCATGTTTCCTGCTGCAATAGGCTATAATAAATGTGCACTATTTGTAGAATATGTTCTACTCTTTTACTATTTTGGGTTTGAAGTCATGCTGAACAGCTTTGGCAAGTTGTTCTGCGTACTCAGCATACCGTCCAGTCATCTGCAAAGAAAAAGACACTGAAGAAGTCAGTCAAGGTTGCAAAGAATAGCTGAAGTGAATATACAACCCTCCAGTCATTGTGCATAATTTACCTGGAGAATTGGAGGATGCACATATAGGTGTGGTAGCAGCGGACATACAGACATGTTTGAATTCTGCATACATATAATCTTTTTGTGCCACTCATTCATTACATTCAAGTATTTCTGAGGGAAATATTGTTCTTCTCATCTTTGTTTTTGGAATAATACGATCAGAGATTTTAAATGAAACTTTATTTCTAATCAAAATTTCTAACATTTTAAAAGGTTACAATTTGTTAAATTTACCTTGAAACTCCACTTGTCATTTATTTGTCTATTCAGGTTGAGATCCATTTCTACCACGAGCAGCCCATCTCGGGTCCTAGAGAGGCCTGGCGTGCGACTGCCGTCGGGAGCTGCCACGTAACTGGACCCATAAAAATGTCCGAAGTCGTGGTGAGCTGAAAAAGCCAAGAAAATTGAGCTAAATCAGAGTCAAAATGTAGTTATTTGAAAAAGTGATTTGAAGTTTTGATATTTAAAAAATTAAAACATGATTTTTTTCTTCATAAAAAATTATTTTTATTCGAGTCCAAAAACTGCACACAAAAAAAAAACACTTTTTCAAATCAATAACATTTTTGACCCTGATTTAGCTCCATGCAAGAACACCAAATCATTTTCTCTTCTGTTCATTAAGGACACCTTAAAGAATTAACTCCCTCAGGCAGAATTAGCTTCATCCGCTTCACCATACAGTCATTTTTTGATAACACCATATGAAGAGATACGTGCATACATCCTGGGACTTAAGAAAAGAAAACCTTTACCTTTTTTCCCATCACCAGACGTGAATTCACTTTTGAAATGTTCCTGTAGAAAAGATTATTTTTGGCATGATTTCATATTTTGTCATTCATCACAAATATGTTGGAATGATTCCTGCAAACTTACTGTCCCAACACGGTTAATGGCACACGTAAAACAGTGGTTAGCGATTGCTGCATTTCTGGCCTCTATAGACCACATGGGTTCACTGCAGAGAAGAAACAATATTATCATCGCATTATTTAGATATACTATGTAATAATGGTAGCGGCATTTCAATGATAACATTGCTTCAACCTGAATTCAGGGTCTAGGTATGGCAATCTGAGTATTTAATCTAACCTTTTTCTGAACGTAGGAATATGGATGACTAAAGCACATTATCAGTTACCACAATACCTGGATCACAAGGGCTGTCTGCACCATAGAAAGTTTACTGTTCCACTATTATTTTTGCATTTTCTTAGCTTACCACTGGTACCATGTGCCAGCAAAACAATACTGAACACCATGGACATGGGGAGGGGGGCTCCCTTACCTCAGAGCTCCAACTGTAGCCGAGGGGTTGAAGATGATCTCAGCTCCATTCATGCTGTACATGAACCAATTGAGTGGATGATGACGGCCGTAGCAAATATTCACAGCAATCTTCCCAAACTGTGTCTGGAACACTGTGTGGCCAGTGTTGCCCTCCATGTAATATGTAGACTGAGTAGAAAACACGAGACAATGACAACAGCAGTTTTTCAGTTCCTGCACAGCCACAGTGGATTGTTTAGATCACTCACCTCATTAAAGTCCCCGATCCTGGGAATGTGGTTCTTCCTGCTCTTTCCCAGCACGTTTCCAGAGTTGGAGATGACCACCGCCGTGTTCCACAGGGTGCCGTGTAACTCCTCTCTCTCCAGAATCGGTGAAACTATGACCATGTTGTACTTTTTGGCCAGCTAATTGTAGAATTGCAGAACTGTTAGGTTTGCAGTCCCCAACGTATTAACCACGCTGCAGCAAAGCTCTACAATCTCACCTCTTGGCAGAAGCGTGTGGTGTTTCCTTCTTCAGCAGACTCTGCGAACTCTGTCCATGGTTCTTTCTCACGGGTGCAGAACGCAAAGGGCATGGCTGATAACGAAAGAAACAAAAACCCCAGTCTCTGTTGGTACCTATTCTGTATGTTTGTTGGATAGGTTTAGAATTCTTGCACATGGACACTCACTCCAGGTCTCCTGAAAGCAGACAATGTTTACACCACACATGGCTGCTACCTCAACCATTTCACCAATTCGGCTGTGCATGGCACTGATCTGTGAAGGGAGAGCAGTGATAAAATATTAACACCAGTCACTTCTACCAATGAAATGGAGCAATATTATTCATGGTATTGATGCTTTTCGTCAGGTAAATTATTTAAGCAGATACATGTTGAGTACTTCTCTTGAACAATGATGTACATAAAGTGTTTTACAGAAAGTCATTCAGTCACCTTACAGCTTCCTGTCTGTATCTCTCTGCTAATGTACCTCAACAGGTTTGGTACATGTGGGCTTCTGGTTAGTACTGTAGTGTGTAACTAGTAACCTGATCCAGGACGGGGGCATCAGTGGGCAGAACAATGTGGTGCTGAATGAGTCCCACTCGGATGTTTCTGGGTGGCCTGAGTTGTTCCTGTGCCGCATCAAACTTATATCCTTTAAGCTCAAAGTCTCGCTCAGAAGCAGCTTCCACAGCACAGGCTGAGAGGTCCAGCTTCCTGTAAGGAGGAGGAGTTTCAGCTCCTTAACATGTGCCACCCTTTTTTGACTCAAAGGCTACATCATTATCAATAAAGCAGATAAAAGACCAGGAGTTGATTTGAGGTGTGGTGCTTGCATTTGGAAGATTTTGCTGTGAACAGACAACGTGGACAAAGTAGCTCTCCATGCAAATGAAACAAGCCAACCTTAAGCTGTGAAAACAGGAAAAAAAACATCCGAGAAATTGCTACAGTATTAGGAGAGGCAGAATCTACTGTTTGGTCCATCCTGAGAAAGAAAGAAAGAAAGCACCATTAAACTCATCAATGCAAAAGCACCGCACACCCATGGAAGACAACAGCGGTGGATGATCGCAGATTCATTTTCATGGTGATGAGAAACCCCTTCACAACAGCCAACCAAGTGAACAACACTGCTGTCCTGCAGCTTTTAGATGCATCCCTACTCCAACACAGCTGAATCAAATGGTTGGATTACTCTTCAGCATGCCATCAAGTTTGGGAAAGGCCTGATAACAAGTCATTCATTTGATTCAGATGTGTCAGAACAAGGATGCGTCTAAAAGCTGCAGGACAGTAGCTCTCGAGGATTGGATTTGGACACCCCTGATCTAAAGTGTACTAAAAAAAAGTGTAAATTAAGGCCATCATTGCTATCAAGAGGTTTTCAACCAAGTATTAGAAATGAGCATTTTATTTTCAGTTATTGAATTTGTCCAGTTACTTTTGAGCCCCTGAAATGAAGGGCTTGTGTTAAAAAATGCTTTACTTCCTCACATTTTTATGCAATTGTTTTATTCAACCCAGTGAATTAAAGCTGAAAGTACGAGTTGTTTCATTTAAAATTCATTGTGGGTAATTTACCGAACCAAAATTAGAAAAAAGTTGTCTCTGTCCAAATATTTATGGACCTAACTGTTTGTAGGGTTTTTTAGTCTATACATTTATCAAACCTGTCTCTGTGCTGGCTGTAAGTTATCCTTCAGCTTGATCAAAGTCCACTGAGCAGAATAATAATTTACCAGGAACCAGAACAACAAAGAAGGAAACATAAAGAGAAACGGGAAAGCCCGATACTTCCTTTAGTAAATTTAAAAGAAATGCAGTATAAGTACAACAACTCACTTCGTCTCCTTCCCAAATAAGATGCGTTTCACCTCCACCAACTCGGCCTCTGGCAGATGGGACTCCAGAGATTTCTCCAGAGATTCAAACTCACATGCGGACATCTCTGCAGGTTTCTGTTGGTTTTGCAGCTCGACAGCAGAAGCAGCAGTATTTAATGGGTTACTCTCGTTATATAATCCTTAGTGATTTCGAAAGACCACCCAGCTGTGGTTTGTGGAAGCCGGTCATTGACCTGAGACACGGCACTGCTGGCTGTGGCGTTTGTGTTGAGCTGCAGATTAACCGAAGAGTTTTCTTGAATAATAAATGTGTTACCAAACTTAGGAGCAGGCTGAGCAGTAGCTATACTCTTCAATATTTCCACATCCTTCTGTAACAGCAAAATGAGAACAAATTTAAGTTTGCTGATTGATATTTAATATCAGTTTTTTTCATTTTTCTCCTTGCAGCACAGCAAATCAAAATAATTACTCACAAATAAAAATCGGTGTAGAAAATAGCTTTAAAACACTGGGCATGATTGTCATGTGCATCTCTGTGTTCTATTGGATGCTGATGCTGCACAAGAGTTTAAATAAATCAGTGAGTAAAAGTTAAAATCCCATCCAAATAGCTCAACAGTCCACAATCTGTATAATCAAAAAATACATTCAAAGAACCTAAATTATATCTAGAGATTATATTGATCGTAAAATGGCTTTTTTCAGGATCATATACATTATATATTTTAGATTGCGACTAATGATCTTTTGACATATATATGTTTCTTTAATGTTGCAGCGTCTGCTGATTTTAATGTAGATCATCTGGAAAATAATAAGTAAATAAAGATTCGAAATAAATGGACTGGAATATTAAAGAACAAATATTTACCTCCAAATTTATAAAAGTATCATAACACTGAAGTGCAAGTATATTAAACCCGTACTTAAGTAAACTGCTAAAGGTACTCAGTTCCTACTGGTCCTATCCATGTGCTAATCCAGGGGTGTCAAAGTCATTTAACATTGCGGTCCACTTTGACTTTAAGTGGAGCCAGACCAGTGAAACTCCCCTTGCTGTCAGTGTAAAGAAGTTACATAGTTAACGGTTTTTCTACATGATAAAGAAAAAGCTTCTATGATAAAGAAAGAAATCAGTGTTTAAGATTTGGCCAAAAGTGTTTGATACGAAAAATAGGTTTTGGCCACTAAGAATTTGTTTTAGAGAATGGAGTCTAGTGTTTTAGCAATTCAGAAAAATTGTAATAGCTGTCATTAGTTCATTTGTTCTCAATAGCCAACATATTTCAAGGAAACTGAAATTGAATGAGTTGTTTTAAATGTAGCAAAAATTTAAAAACAAAGAAAGAATACATGTTTCTGGTTTATCAGTCATGTTGTGATGTAGGCAAGGCTTTGGGAAGTAGGGTTGCTGAGAGAACTACAGCACCCCCTGGTGGATGGTAAAGGCAACCCAGATAGCAAGACGACATTAAATTGATGTTGATTTTTCATCCGATCCGTCGTTATGGTTGAAATGCCAATGTTGTAACAACATTGAAATACCGTGGTAAACCGACGGTCTTACTATAGGGACGTTGTAATGATGTTGATTTACCTTTGTTTTTTTGTCATTGATATTTGATCTTTTTGTAGTCGACCAGGTGACAACAACAACGTCGAGAAAACGTCTATTTATAGTTTACCATCATTCGGCGCCGGTGTTGTGCCAAAAAGTGATTGTCTGCCAAAAACTGATTTCCGGTATTTGCCAAAAAGCATTGCTCATATTTAAAGTGCTATAAGTAACTTGTTGGGCTATAATATGTTAAACATATGTCAAATGCATCCCTTATGGATGACATAAAGTCATCTTGAGCCACAAACAACATTCGTGTAGCAAGATACAAGCCGCAATCAGTTTTTGGCAGCGACTTTTATATAACCTTTATTTATGCAGTAAAAAAAATCTCATTAACATTAAAAATGTATTTTGTAAGAGTAAGTTGCCCAACAAGACAGCAGAAATGGCAGCAAATATCACAATAGTTCTGTAAAAATATTTTAAGTGGGGATAAAGGACCGGATTGGTTATAATGTAAGTACAAGTTGTAAAGATACTTAAAAAACAGATAATGTTTTAATTCTTTATGTAACCCCTTTGTATCCCCTGTTCACCGAAGTCTATTTACGAACATACGTAAAGATATTACACATAAAAAATACACAGAAACACTGGAAATCAGTTTTTGGCAGACAATCACTTTTTGGCACAACACTGGAAATCAGTTTTTGGCAGACAATCACTTTTTGGCACAACACCCGGTCACCATCAAAAAGCCATCGATTTGTAGTTGAGCGTTAAATTGCATTGCAACTGAGCGGGTATAAAGTACCGGAGAAAGTAAAAAAAATTTGTTCTTTTGTTATCAATGACTTTGGTCTAGTTCACCAGCTTTAAAAAATCGTGTCGACGTGCAATTTATGTATAGTTGACCGGGAGCAGCGATCACTTGGACTATTCCGCAGCACCCCTCTCAGTGGTACATCCCTCCAGGTAACCATTGTCTTGTACAGTAGAGCGGGACATTAGATTTACTTTCAGCGGAATTGACCGGAGAAGGGGCATCAGTTCATGCACTGCACTGGCCTGCACCACGATTAGTATAAGGTAAGAATGAATGAATTTTTTTCTATTCGTTATTTTGACGGTTGCATTTGAATAACAGTAAAAAACTCGTTAATGTAAAGTTTCGGACAAAATGTTTGAGCCCGAAATTGTGTCTACTTTCATCTTACAATCCGGCAACAAATAAAGTGCACTGCGAACAAAGTCTATCAACAAAGAAAACATTTCGTTTCATACTTTTCCGTGATATTCCCTTACAAAGCTAGCTTTAACGCTTCGAGGGTTCCTTTGTTCTTGCCGTCGCCTCGGCGCTTGACCCAGACTTTCGCTCTGTAGTTGCTTTTTAGCATAGTACTACAAAAATTTTTAAAACTGTGATATATGATTGATAAACGTAAAGATAACTGTATAAATGTGTTCAATGACTTTGTTACTTTTAATGATTGGAGAGCACCCGCTTCAATTCGCACTCAATTCAAACTTTAGTTGCACGCTCACCTAACTTGCGTTTGCACCTTTTGTCCACACGTAAACTGCGTTTTCGTTAACTGAAAACTGAGATTTTTAAAGACGCCTGCTGGGGTGGATATTTTTCGAAAACTCCGTTTCAGCATTTACGTGTGGACGAGGAAAACGGAGAAAACGCAGCAAAGGTGTGCGCCTATTTTGATGTCACACTGTACGCCACGTTTTTGTCTCGGTGCCATGAATTCCTACAATGGCAAACTTAGACAAAATACTGTTAATTTTATTATCTTCAGTGTTTAAATGCTTACATATACACACGCAGTTACTGTCCCTTCACACACAGGACTCGGTTCAGCTTCTATAAGCCGTCTTTGTATCTAGTTTTCCCTCTTTATTGACATTGTGCCCTATTTTTCCTCTTTTTTTTCAGATCTGATTTGGTAACTTCCATCAATAAGTAAGAAACTCACGTCCTTAAATAAATTCCTAGTGTTAAACAATTTGCTTATTTGGCTATTTCCAAATATAGCACTATTTGTTTAATCTGATATACACTGACAATGACATCACGCTGGTCAAGGAGGCGCAAATTACGGAAAATGGTTGAGGCAGCAGAGTCAGATATACTCAGGCACTTTAAAGAGATGGTTGCTGAAAAACATAACCAAAACGGCAATGCACAAGTTAAAGTTAAGCGACCGCAGGTTGCGGAAGAGTCTGGTGTGTCCCACTGTTGTCACCCAGGTATAGACAGTCAAGTATTTACCAGTCGCTATGAGCAGATTTCAGAAGTATGTGAGACCTATGTATCACCCGACAAGGATAATGACTGTGACCGCAGTTTTCCCCCCCAGCACACTGACAGCAGGCATCATAATGCCCCGCCCAGCTTCCGGCACCTTTCGCCACTCCGGCAAAACACACAAAACGACACAGCTTTGCAATCTCCCCAGCATGCAGAGTCAGATGTCGAGGACTTCTTTATAGATGGTATGCTTTTAAAGCTGAATCACAATGTCATTGTGCTCTTATCTTCAAAACACCAGTTTATACTCCTGAATGTCATCTTGTTGTGATTTTTTTTTTTTTTTTTTTTGTGAGGCCACTATTACAAGGCAAGTTCGAAAATCTTGGAATTTCACATTTTACATGGTATAAATTGTAAATGGCCTATATTTGTACAGCGCTTTAACTAGTCCCTAAGTACCCCAAAGCGCTTTACACATTCAGTCATCCACCCATTCACACACAATTCACACACTGGTGATGGCAGCTACATATAGAAATATCAAATATATGTGACACTTTTAGCAGTTAGAACAACTTATACTTGAATGCAGAATGTTACACCATCACTTATGGATCTATTAGTTTTTCGCCTCTCACTGCTTAAGCCATTAATCTTTCTAGAATTGTTCTTTGAAACAGATGCGACCTCACAAAAGATGTTAACGATGCTGTCAGACCTGACCAGAGCAGTTAACGAACTCCGTGAGGAGGTCAGAGCCATCCGCCATCCCTGCTGCAATGAATCGGTAGATGCTGGGGTACTGCCTCTGGATTTGCCCTTGCACAACATTGAGGAGCTAAACAATGCAGAGGCAGCTCTTCAATCACAAGAAGCAAATAAGGCAATGGTAAGTATATAAAGGTTATGTACACTTTGTAACTATAAAGTGTAATAGCTGTCAGATGTGATTTAAATATTGATTATACACACAAGCACTTGCATACACATTTAGGACATGAGACACGCTAATTCCATCTCTTAAAATGTGTCTATAGGTGAGACGCTTTGCCTTGATTGGAGGGACCACACTGGAGGGCTTATGCCATTACAAGCGAGCTGGCCTCGGTACTAAACTGGGCAGGGAAAAAAACCAAGGACCAGACAAAGCAAAAAAGGGTATTTAAAGATACAGCGCTGTGCAGATGCATATTTGGTAA
Source organism: Pundamilia nyererei (assembly GCF_000239375.1). Lineage (NCBI taxonomy): Eukaryota > Metazoa > Chordata > Actinopteri > Cichliformes > Cichlidae > Pundamilia > Pundamilia nyererei. The sequence goes on along the minus strand of NW_005187573.1, from coordinate 772,059 downwards.
GTTTTACTGTTTATTGTAGTTTTATGAGCCTAAAGTGAACAATAAAGGGATCAATTGATCTGCTGGGTGTGTTTCACATTTCCTATGTCTGGTTTTTGCTATATTACTTTGTCTTTGCTAATAACAAGACTTTCATGTCTGGTTAATCTGGAGATGGAGTCTTTGGTCTTTGGCTTGTTTAGTCCTCGGGTTGTAGTTTTTACAGCCCGAGGACCCCATGTTTATTTTGTTTTAAAGGATACACGACACACCATGCTAAGACTTATCACTTTTTCCGCTCATAGCTCTTTGGGAATCAAATGCGGCAGATTTACGCCTGGTGACTTTCAGGTTTATCAGCCTATGAGTTTACATACTTTCTCCCCGCTGAAGACAGTTAACAAGAGCTTATTCATGTGCTCTAATTCACTTTTGTGCGTGTGTGTGTATTTTTGTCCTAGATGGCCTTACGCAGCAGTTAGGGGCAAACTCTATGTCCGAGTTCGTCTTTGCACAAGCAGTGCAGAAATGGCTCCGATACGCCCCAGATCGTTTGGGTGGTGCAGGACGCACATCATGCATCCCCATCCCAGAGTAAAAAATTACAAACTTCTGTGAAACATATAAATGTAAATAGGAAACTGTCTTTTAATAAAGTATTTAGCAAACAAAAC
>NW_005187573.1:766483-769646 GCF_000239375.1 Pundamilia nyererei | reverse complement strand
TCAACGTTGATTCAATGACATCGCCTGATATTGACTCAATATTGTTTCAATGTTTCCTTGCTATCTGGGAACGCACAGCAGGAAAACGGGGTACAACGTTTTTTTTAATTAGCAAGACATCCTTTCATGGACAAACATTGTGTTTTTAATTAGATTATTCTATACTTATTTTAAGGACCATAATCACAGATGAAAACATGCATTGTAGATTTACATTTAAATGTTTATGTAAATCTTTTTTATATTTATGTTGAGAGCACACCTTCCACATCCTGTGGAAGCAACCCCACCATCTAACACGTTCCCGCAGCTGTGTGCATGACTGAAAATCAGTTTAGTTCAATTTCTTTCGTTCCCTTGAGTTTTCCTAATGAACACAGCAAGCAAGTCCTCAATGCAGGCAAATCCAATCACATCATCATTAATTCTTTGGCAGTGCAGTATTAGCAGGGAGCGCGCAGACTGTAATACACCGCAGATAGATTTCTGGTAAAGAAAAACCTGAGACAATTTTTCCATCAGTAATTCATTAAGTGCACTTATTCTGTTTGATTTCATTTTTATATTATCTTTTTTTTTTTATTTAGCGCAAAGAAAAGTTTAACGCCAACTTGCAGAAAGTAGCAAAAGTTTAATCCAAGTGGTTCAAATTTCAAAAAATCCAAAAGGCAAAATGCAGGAAAAGAGGGAGGAAGAACTGTGGGAAAGTACACACAGTTCTAAATACACAATATGGAGAATATAAGGTGCAGGTGAATCTGACAATAAGCAGGGCGGGAAGAGAACAAAGGCAGGAAGTCAAGAAAATAGCAAGGAAACAGCTCTCAAAATATATCAGAAAGTCACTGAAAGATGGACAAAAAGGAACTCACATAGACAGGCAGGAAGCCACAAAAGACATGAGGAAAAGGAAAATGCTTAGAAACACAAGAAACTAAGAAGATACACAGCAGCTCATACTTCTAATTTACCTCTCTGTGACATTCTGGTTACAGTAACAATTTAATGCAGAAATATAAAATCTCAAAATGTAACTTATTCTATTGAACTTCTTCAATATTGACTATTATTAACTAAAAAGAAATCATCCACTTTAGCTCAGTTAAAATAGAAATATAGCAAAGTATTCAGATTTATACATATAAATTGACAGTGTTAAATTTAGTGGCTCTTGCTGTTTGCAGGAATGTTTTTGGTCTGAGGCATCCGTCTCTTTCTAGTCTTTCTGTCTGGCTCTTTGTCAGTCAGCCTCTTCAGCAGTTCTACAACAGAAGCAATGACAAACCACATGAGGTAACTTTATGTTTGTTTTGTAGCATTTTCACAATGGCAGGAATGGGTTTGTCCAGCAGGAGGCCTCAGAGAGCCACTTCCACAGCCCCGATGTTATTCTTATCATTAATATTATTTTATTGTTACCTGTTAATTCAGGATGACTTTGACTGTTGTTGTTCTGAAGGGAGACATATTTCTGACCTCCAGCCTCATGGTCTCCTGAGGAAGCACAAGAAGTCACGGGCATGCTTTCAAGCATAGGTAAAATCATACTTTACATTCAGCTTTCAAAGGATTAGGATGGCAACATGCATTTCATTCACGATACCCCTGAAAGCACCAGAATTAGTTTGTCCTGCCACTTATCATCATTACATCAATATATTTGGAATCTAATTATTTAGACCAGACACTGATAACATAATTAGGTTTTGAAAATGCTTTTATAATCTGGGTGTTTGTTCCTCTGAAGTCCTGCTGATGGATGGACCAGACGGACTCACGGCAGACTCGCAGGAGGACGTAGTAGTGTCTGGCTACCAGCACACTGCTGGCCAGAGCCAAATTGTGCTGCTTGGCTGCCAGGTTCATCACTTTACCACTGCTGTCCATCAGGTCCACACAATCTGCAGGAAGAATTTTGTTGCTTTTAGAATTTGTATAAGAACAATTTAAAATGATCCAGCATTTCAGTCCAGTACCTTTGGAGTCCACACCAGCCCTCTCTTTCAAATGATTGAGGAAGTTTATCAGCTTACAGTTGAGATTGAACATTTCCATCCTGCCCTCTGCCAAGAAGTCATGCACATGCATTCACAAAAAATTTGGAACAAATGCTGTAAGGTACAAAAAAACCCCTGCATGCCTGCAAACCTTTAAGCCTGCATGTACAGTATTAACATGCCCAGAAACTTTACTAACCTCCAAACAAGACATTCACAAACATTTTTAGGTCCAGACTCCTGACAGCAGTTAAGCTCCAGTGATACTAGAGGTAGAAGAAGACTGGACTGGGCACAAAGTGGAACAATAAAAGCACTTTAGTGTTGTGGTCTGCACTTTTTCACACATCCACCGCCCTGAGAGAGTTAAACACACACACACACACGCATGTTCCCTCATTTGCATCCACCTCTCCTCGCTCACAAAGCTTGAGTCTTTTAAAAGGATGAACAGGGGACTGTTTCTGCTTGTATCCATGGAGTCTCTACACACAGTGAGACCGGCACTCTGGGCTTAACAGCTGCATGGGCGGAGATGTCAGTATTGAAAAAAAAAAAGCTGGCTTTATTGTTTCCCGCCACAGACTGGAACCCAACACCATTTGCACTTACAGTAACTGACTTATAAAGACAGATACACCGAGACTTCATTTTGGTACGACAGAGGAAGGATAGAAGTTTAAAATAACAAAATTCAAATAAACAGCCAACATCAATAAAAGATAAGTTCTATCATCTGTTCATTTCTGGTGTATAGTTACATTACAGACACTACTACACTCAATCAAAAGCAACGTGGAGTCTCTGTAGCTCAATCTGCCACATGAATGACTGATTCCTTAAAGCCTCTGTAATTAGTATTTTATAAAAGATCTTTTCCTACTGGCTACTTTCAGCTGCTACTTGTCATACCTCAGCTTTAGGTTTGAGTTCATTCATTTGCTAATGAATACCAGAACACACAACAATGATACCTGTTCAATACCTGTCCAAAAATAACTTAGATTTGCCCAGAAGCAAAAGTCATTTCCATTTCCCCATTACTAGGCTGTAGTATAAGAGACTGCAGAACCAGACTCACCTGGATTGATTACAAGAAGGCCTATGACTCAATGCTCCACACCTGGATCCTGGAATGCCTAGAACTATATAAGATCAACAGGACC